>NC_136500.1:16594635-16612135 GCF_053919585.1 Euprymna scolopes
TGGTTGGGCGGCAAGGTTTGGCATTTCCTACATGCTCTCTTAAGCTTCGCTCGGTCTATTTTGGCTGCTTCAAAGTATTCTGCATCCCTGTATATCAGTGTCCTCCACTACTTGCGATCATACACTAGTGACTCCCAACTGTTAACAGGAATATGAAAGCTCACCAGACCCTCCTTGATGCTATCACAGAAACGTTTTTTGGGCTTGTGCTGGGGTCTTTTTCCAAGAAAGAGCTCACCATAGAACAATTGTTTTGGGAGTCGATAGTCTTCAAACCGGATGAGATGATCCGCCCAATGCAACTGATTCTTAATAACAATCGTAGCAATACTGGTTGTTTTGGCCTTTTTTAAGACATATGTATCAGGGACAAAGCTATACCACTTTAAACAAGAATGTGTCTAAGGCAGTGCTGGTGGAACCTCTCGAGCAATTCTATATGTGACCGGTACAAGGTCCAAGTTTCAGATGCATAGAGTAGGGATGGTACTACACATGCTTGATATACTGAAATTTTAGTTGTCAGAGTTAGATCACCATCAGACCAGACTCTATCTTGTAACCTTCTAAAAGCATCAAATGCCTTGCTGATTCTCTGTCTTATTTCCGCATTAAGAGTACCATCATTTGATTAGGTACTCCCAAGGTAGACAAAATTTTTTACGACTTCAAGGCGCTTTCACAGACGAAGATACCAGTTCCACATACAGATCATCAGGAGCGGGAGTGTACATGACTTTAGTTTTCTTAATACTAACTGTCAGTTTGAAGCAGGTACAAGCATTTGTAAAGAGGTCCATCACTAGTTGCATATCTACTGGGGAGTGTTACCAGGTCAGCATCATTAGTATATAACAGTTCCCTAACAAGTCCATCACTAACAAGTGTTTTGGCTTGGAATCTTCTGAGGTTGAACACCTTTCCAGTCGTTCGGAATCTAATATAAACACCCATATCATAATCGTGGAAACCATACCAGAGCACAGCAGTCAAATAGAGCGAAAACAATGTTGGTGCAACTATATCACCCTGCTACACACCATTATCAATGGGGAATTCTTCCGAAAGCCGACCATTGAAGTTGACGCGACCTTTCATACTATGATGAAGTTGCTTGAACTTGTCTGTAAAAGCTGGTATACAGCCAAATTTTTCCAGCACTTTCCAGAGAGCCTCACGGTTGACTGTGTCAAACGCCTTGGTTAAGTCCACAAATACTTGGCAAAGAGGCATACACTGTTCGATGCATTTCTTCAAGAGCTGTCTAGCAGAAAACACCATATCCACAGTTCCTCGCCCAACTCTAAATCCAGACTGGGATTTCGGAAGGATATTAGGACATACATACTTTTCCAATTGGTTTAGCAAAAGCCGTGAAAATACCTATCCAACCGCACTTAGCAGCGAGATACCTCGGTAATTTCCACAATCAGACCTTGTACCCTTTCCTTGGTACAACATAACCAAGATGCCAGTCTTGGGCAACCGGGTCACCCTGCCATACTGACAGTATCAAAGAGTGGACCACACAATGTACATTGACACTACCATGTATCAGCAGTTCAACAGGGATGCCATCTAACCCAGGGGCTTTGTTCGAGTTTATCTGTTTTATGCAGTCAACTGTTACCACAAGAGTTGGTTCAACATCAAGTTCCGGACAAAAGGAACATTGAGGGATACTTTCTATTGCAGCAACATCAATATTGGATGGGTTATGAAAAAGATCATGAAAGTGTTCATGCCATCGATGCATAATTTCATCTGAGGTTTTCAGCAAGGTTTTCCCATCCTTCGCCAAGAGTGGTGTAGTTGAAGAGGATTTCGGACCATAAGCCTGATGAAGCAGAGTGTAGAATGTCTTGGCATCTCTATGATCATAGGCAGTCTGTATCTCCCTGGAGAGGTCAGACAACCATTTGTTTTTTATTTGGCGCACACAACACTGAACCTCATTCCGAACAGAAGAAAAGTGGGCAGCGAGCGCTGGCTCGTTCAGAGGTGAAGAGTTGAGAAGTTTCAAATAAGCTTTCCGCTTTCTATCAATTTGAGGCTTAATTTGATTGTAATTATAAGCAAACCAATCTCTATGTCTGGGAACCTTCAACCCAAGAGCTTCAACACCTTTTTGGTATATTGTATCTCTTACTGTCTCCCAGTCACAATCTGAGAAATCCACCTGGTTGAAAGCAGATTTCAAGGAACTTCGTACGACTGGATCCTTTAATTTGGAAACATCAATACGTTTAGGCACTTTGACACCATTGAAACAACTTTTTTTGCGAACTGTAATTCTCAGTTTAGCTCTGACTATTAAATGATCAGTACCACAGTCAGCACCACGCATTACTCTAACTTTGCAAAAATTTCCAAGATCACCACGTCTACACAGTATGTAATCAAGCAAATGGCCATGTTTAGATTGGGGATGGAACCAAATCTCCTTGTTTTTCTGGTGGGAAAAAGTGTTGGTGATAACAAGATTTAGTTCACTGCAGAGATGGAGAAGCAGCATACCATTTGAATTGACTCTACCTATGCCATATAGACCCAATGGAGACCAAGTCTCATTGTCTGATCCAACCCGTGCATTGAAGTCACCAAGAACCACCAAACTCTCAGCACTTGGCAAACCGGTGATAATAGATCTAAGTCTATGATAAAAGGAAGTAATATCGTCTTCAGGCGAAGTAAGAGTCGGCACATAGACAGAAAGAACATTCATATAACGACCAGCAGCGAGGGGCAGTCTACTGGCTGTTTGATCTTGTGAATTAAGGAGTTCTTAACTGCAAAACCAACACCAGCCTCACGCCTCTCCTTTTCAGCTCTACCAGACCAAAAGATCGTGTAGCCTGACTCGCGCTCAACCAGTTGATCCTCACCTGCGGAACGTGTCTCAGAGAGTGCAGCAATATTTATATTGTATCTTTGCAATTCCTTAGTCAAAATTGCATTTTTCCGTTCTAGTCTTTTACCATTGTCAATAAGTGTTCTCACATTCCAGCAACAGAGCTGGAGTGGGTATTGTTTAGCATAATATCTTCTGTTCCTGTTAATATGGACAACCATCGCCAATAGGACATTTTCTTTCTTTCTTTTTTTTTTTTTTGACAAATGTCTGAGGATGTATCTGTACAAAGATGTTATTCCAGAGATTTAGCTTTGTATGACAGCTAGTCTCTCTCTCGGTTCAAAATGTTGATATCCAGCAACAAGCAAAAGCAAGATAGCCAACAACAAATCAAACTGCAGACCAGCTTAATGCGGGTACTGGTCTTCCGCTTTATGTTTTTTTAGATCAGAGATTTACTTCTCCTAGAGAGGCTGCCTTCACCATGGCTTTCTGGAGCCCTCTCCACCACATCTATATATATATATATACATATATATATATATATATACATATACATATATACATATATATATACATATATATACATATATATACATATATATATACATATATATACACGTACATAGACATATATACATATATATACATATATAAATATATATATATATTCATATATACATATATATACATATATATACATATATATATACATATATATACATATATATATACATATATACATATACATATATATACATATATATACATATATATCTGCATATATATACATATATGTATACATATATACATATATATACATATATATATACATATATATACATATATACACATATATATACATATATATACACAAATGTATATATATACATATATATATACATATATATACATACATATATATATACATATATATGCATATATATATACATATATATACACATATGTATATACATATATACATATAAGCATACATATATATACATATATATACATATATATGCATACATACATATATATACACACACATATATATACATGTATGTATATATATATATATATATATATATATATATATATATATATATAACAGGGGATGGTGTCCTTTTGCTATCCTTTGTTCACTTTGCACATGCTTAATATACTTAATTTCACCATTAAATCTTGATTAATCTAATTCTATATAATGTGTCATAATATTTTTTTCTCACCATTAAATATTTGTTCGTTATAAGATAACATAGATATTCTTTTTGAGATGCTGGGAATAATAGCTTTTCTCACTGAGCATGGGCGATTAGATTTGAGGGTGATATAATATAGCATTTGATTAGGTTAATGGTATGATTCGCATGTATTTTTTTACTAATTTGAGTGTTACATCTGAAAAATTCACTACTTTATGATTAATATTAATGGTTATTTTTAAGTCAGTACCTTTTAAAGAAGTTATTAACAATCCTTTATTTCTTTCTAAATTTCTATCATTTGAATATATAAAAATAGCGTGTCACCTCTATAAAAACCCTTCTTATGCTCAGTGTTTTTCTAGTGATTTCCTTAAGAATGTAAAGATCCACAAAATATTACATGTTAAATAAGGTCAGAAAAATATTGGTACTGTCAGTTTCAAATCCTAAAATACTAAAGGGACTAGTCTATGATCGATTATCTCAGACTCTCTTCAGCCTCTGTTTATCCACCCCCCCCCAAAAAAAAACTATCCCGAATGTTATGCATATTTTTTATTTTGTCCATGTGAAATGCATTGGATAATAATCAGAGGCTAGAGATAGTCCGATATAATCGACCATAGAATGGTTCCCTTTGTATTAGATTTTAAACCGACGGTGCCGATGTTTTCCTAACCTTTAACATAATTAAATAAATGCATGCTTTTATATCGAATTTTCTTTATAATCAATCAATTTGCTGGAGTTCTCTCCAACAAATTTACACGGATAGATATACCCAGTGTTGCTCAGGAATCTTTACTTTCATTTGTCTCCTTTAAAATTTATTTTGCTATGACATTATATATGACGTCATATTATATGATATCATCTTATACAACGTCATAGCAGATATATATTATATGTGCAATATACGTCATATTTGATGTATATTGCACGTATATATAATCTGTTATGACGTCATATATGACGTATGTGAACAAACAAAGAAGCAAGCAGGAATACGGCTTTACTATAATACATATATCAAATGAGTTTAAATAATATGGATAAGTTCTTTATACCAAGATATAAGTAACATTTGTTTTATAATCTACTCGATAAACTTGCTTAAACTTTATAACCTTCGACATAGACAACTTATCAATCGATATTCCCAATCCTATTAAATAAAGCACTTATTCTAGCTAAAAATAACTCGGATGTTAATGAATTAAAAATTAAATTAATTCTTACAGCCAGAAAATCATTTCTATATTTCGATAACAACCTTTGTACGAGAAAAGTTACCCTTGACAACTTTGATATAGTCATGGGTTCTATGACTCAGCCGCGCTTATGCATCTCGATGAATTATTCCTCCTACATGAGTTGAGAAAATAAAAAATATTCAATAAAATTTAAACAACGATTATCCCAATCTACCCCAATTGTATCTGCCAATCACCCGAAATATGACCACTTAACTATTGCATGCATTCAGATGTAATTTATACCTGCACAGTCACTGAACTTTCTCCTAACTTAACCCAAAGCGACCCATACTATATAGGCCCACTGACAAGCATTTATCCAACTGAAACCCAGGATCCAAATCAAAGCAACACCGCACTCCAAGACTCCGCTACTTTAACCCAACAAACGAACACCTCAAATTGCCGACTTTCACATATCCCTACAACATGAAAGTTAACCCAACCTTTTCCTACTACTAACCCACCTACCCAATATTATGTACCCCTAGAATACACAAATCAGATCGTCCGTTTTTCTTATTAAAATTCACATGTTTAATCACATCTCTTCTTTTGCTAGGAATCTAAAGCGAAACGTCTCTAACGACACTAATAAGAAACATCTAGACTAAAAGCACTAATTCTTTAAAATGGAGTATATTTAAAAATCTAAGTCTTACCATCCAGGATCTCAATGTTGCTATTCATTGCAACGCTAAAGTCACTGCTATAATTACAGAAAGCTCAATATCATGAACTCTAAGAACGAAATTACTGACCATTGTAGGCATAAAAGAAAATTAAAATATAGAAATTTCATGAACTCTAGCGAAAAGCCACCTCCAATTAGGCAATTTCCTTATTGGCTCCTGATTCGCCTATATCTTCTCTGATAATTTATAATTCTTGCGAAATCACTGAAGTTAAGCAACGTTGAAGCTGGCCATTACCAGATGGGTGACCATTTGAGAAGGCCAGGCACTCTATCTATCGCGCCGAGTCGTATAAATTTCCAGGTTGGTATCTGGGGGCGTATTAATTCACTGAGAAAGATGTATCCCCAGTCTCCGTTAAGACATGCATCTAGGAGAAGGAAACTCTGATGTAAAAACCTGCGGTCTACTGTATACTCTGTTTTGTGGCAGTCATCTGCACCGACAAAGGTTAGCAGTAATACCAAAAAGCGTGGTTTGTTCTACACAAAGCCTTCACCACTATAAACAAATAATCTGTGTTGATTTCTGGGAAACTTAGTTTTTATGGCGGAAGTTCATACATCAAAATCGACGGGAGAGTCCATCAAATATATATATATATATATATATATATATATATATATATATATATATATATATATATATATATATATCGGTTGTTAACTATAGTGAAAAATCATTTAACAATTTGACACAAAAATAGATCTGGAAAAACAATTTTTTGAAAGTTACAAAATAGACCTTTTCTGTGTGACGAATATCTTGTCTTTATTTTATCAAATGTGAAAAAACATCCCAAATGTTATGTATATTTCTTATTTTGACTATGTCAAATGCATTAGATGATTTAAAAAGATGCATAAATACACAGAAAAATTACTTCGTTGTTATGGCAACACCAGTATACAACATTTAACCTTTAAAATAGGTTTAAGAACAACCTGATTTCTCGATCTACATCTCGCTTTTGCTTCTAAAATTTGTCGTTTGAAAAAATGCATACCCGTTGGCATTCAAAGACAAATGTGCGAGGGAAAGGAGTGTTTGAACGATAATTTGGAATCAAAATCGGAGCTTTTCAGGGTATCGGAATTAGTATCGGAATCAGAAAAAATTTAGTTCAATTTCTGATTTCAAAAACGATTCTTTTCCTTTTTTAAAACATAAAACTTAATTTCCAATTGCTAGCACAGGCGAAAAATATAGATGAAACGTCGTGAAACAACAACTAAAAAAGATAAGAATAATAGTCCGCAATTAATAAATGATACTCATCTTAATAATGAATTCCAATTAAAATAATATATATACCATTCGGTACGGACCCGACAATGGAAGATCAGATAATAAATAAACGTGGATTTATAAGATCAAAAAATCCAACCTTGATCGCCCTTCGGAGCCCGTGGCGCAGTGGATAGAGACGTTGAATCTCTACGGTTCCAGATGATAATTTTCTGAAGATAGCGGTTTCAATCCTACTCAAAGCCGACCAAAGGTTTACTTGGCCAAAACATGGTGAGACGACAACAACTATGGAAGGCAGTAATTGCTGAGAATGCAGTTAGGAGATTTGGAGTTCCCATCCCGTTGCGGTTACCACCCGATGAAGGCCGAAATGTCGAGAAGCAACAAAGAAAAATGAGGATAATAGCCCGAAATAAATAAATTAATTAAAAATCCGCTCGTTTTAATGTCACTACTAATGTCTTCGTAGCTTTTCAATTTTTTGAGTTAAAAATAAAATAGGAGGTTTTATTTTCAAAATGACCATCGCATGACAAAGCGCGCTCTGAACATGAAGATTAGTACAATGAAAGTATATTAAATAATTACCGAAAAAGAAATAATTTTTATTTTAATTTAAAGGAAAAATACTAGTCGTCTCCCTTATATTCTCACTTTTTGTCATCTTATGGGAGTTACACATAAAACAAATTTCATTATTTAATCCCGGATTGCACTGGATAGTTACAAATAATGATGACTAAATTAATCATTTTTTAAAAATTTTAATTATTAAATAACTCCCTTAACAATTTGGTATACCGTAGGAGAGACTAACCGAACCAAACCGAGTTGAAGATGTCACGTGACTGACGTTCTTTTTCTTTCGTCTTCTGATGACGGCGATTTACCCAGAACCCTGTTTCGCCTGTTTCGTGATGTTCTTTCATTAAATTCTTTTGTGGCAAGTTCTATTTGCATAGCATCAGTCGGAAGGAAGCTAACCACAATAAGAGCGATGGTGGTAGTTGTGGTGGTGATGGAAGGAAGGCATGATTAGAAAGGAATTAATGAAAGTTTTATTCCACCCAATTTAACCAAGCCCATGTTTTTACGCATGCGTAATACACACGTAACCATACGGGTTCTACCTAATTATTGTTCAACATATCAAAGACCGGAAATTGCAAGAAAGTGATATGTAAGATTCATAATTTATTTTACATTTTGAGACTCTCTCTCTCTATCTCTATCTCTCTCTCTCTCTCTCTCTCTCTCTCTCTCTCTCTCACACACACACACACACTCATAAGTATATGGACATAAACACATACACACACAGTGCATGAAATCTTTTATAGTGTCATCTGCTCATCGAAAACGAATTTACAGGATGGAACGATAAAGTTGTCACCCTAGAAAAGACATGATTAGATTTCCATTTGATAAGAACCGGTTTTCTTTTTTTGTTGCAAACCATCTATTAATTAGCCAATTGTGTTCAAATCTCAAGAGTGATAGGAGCCTTCTATTCTGTCTGAAAGTGACACAATGTTCAACGAGCGAGATCGGAGATGCACCACTGTACAACTCATGCTCTCTACCGATCCAACTTATGACAAGAGGACCATTGCCAGCACCCTCAAAATGTATCGCTGGTTTGCCAAGAATAACTGGGACGTGCCCAAGGTGAAGAAAACAAAGTTTCCGGCCACGGTTATGGTCTTTGGTGTGGTTTCAAGTGAGGCAACACCATGCCACCTTATATCTTCGAAGTCGACTTGAAAGTCAATAACAAAATGCACCTGGATGTGCTGAAGAGTGTGATCCCCCTAGTGTAATCAGGTAACTGCTGGCAGACCCCAGGTGTGGTGACAGCAGGACTCGGTGCCGGCCCACAAGTCAAAAGAGACCGAGACTTGACTTCAGAAGGAATACTACGACTTTGTACCCCTCTCTCACTGCTCCCTCCTGCATTAGAGACGCTCAGTGCTTGGCCTTGTTTCCTGACTGGGGCAATGAACGCCCCCCCCCACACACTGCCTTATTTCATTTCCCTAAAACTGGACATATTGGGAGTGGTTGTTTACCACTATGCTAAGATAATTGGACTCGGTCATACGTGTCTGACAGGTTTGACAGTTTGACTGGCTCCTGTATTCTCACTGACAGTACAAGAGCCCTAACTCTTTGGTAGAGCTTAGAACGGCTGCTCTATGATCAGTTGTATAATATAGGGATGATTATTGTGCTGTGCCGCACGTGGAAATGGACCCTGTATTCATCTCCAGTAGGCATTTCTGAGGTCACATTTCTGTGGACGAGGAGTCGGTGTACTTTTTGTCTCGGGAAAACATTTATACAACAATCACAACTGTTAAATTAATTGCTCGGCCAAATTCTACGGCCGTCTTAGTTTGCATCAATCGTAAACCTCTCTGCCCGTATGTAATGCGATTCGTTCTGTTGGTCGCAAACTGAATTCTTTTTGCAAAGAGAAATCAAAGTTTCACTCTCCAACCTCATCCTCTCAGTCTATTTAACCCACTTATCGTGCAGCAATCAGGACCTCGCAAACGTCGAATGTGTTAACCTTTCAAAGTTCCGTATATCAAGCTTAGGTAGTTTGGGAAACCTACAACGATCATTCCAAAAGTAAAACCTATTTTTTTTTTTAACTAAAAAGGTTGAAGATCTACGAAGACGGGAGTAATACCATTAAAATTAAACGAGCGACTTTTTGTATCCCAGAATTTATTTTTCTAAATAATCACCACCATTCTCAATGCATTTTTACCAGCGAAAAAAGATGGCTGTGCATGGGCGTCTAGAGCACGCTTTCTCGTACGATAGTCGTTCCAAAAGTAAAAAGTAAAACCTCTTATTTTTAACTCAAAAAGTTGAAGAGCTACGAAGACAAGATTGGTATCATTAAAACGAACGACCTTTTGTGCCACAGAATTTATTTTTCTGCATAGTCATCACTATTCTCAATGCATTTTTTTTGCCAGGAATTCAATGACGCACTTCTACCTCTGAGGCACCCCCATTTGTTGAGCTACCTTCTTAGAACCGCACATCGCCAATATCGTCAACAGAGAACTGAAACTTTCAGGTCATGAATGCACGAGTTCAGTAATTAGAACAATGCAATTTACAATCGGACGGAATAAAACAGAAGCATCACTTTTGGAACGCCCATCGTATTAACACATCAAGTGCAGTGGTTCACCTGTGTTGACCACCATGTGCTCACTAATCCCGTCTGCTGAACGGCTACTAGCCCCAAACTTTAACCAATTTAAAGACAATATTTGCCGATGTTTCAACGCCACCGATTAAAAAGGAGCTGTTTTAAGTTTATAAATTATTAAACTGCCTAATTTAACATTACTTATTGTGCCACAATATTTATCAGAGTCTGCCCAGTCTTTGAAAGCACGTTCAATATCCTTGCTAATTACTATTGACCGAAATGGGAGAAGATAACTTTATTTTTAATTTTATTTTTATTACTCTACCAATGTAACGTAGTAGCTGGCTTTGTCATTTAAATTACCAATCCAGGACACGTACGCATATTGACGACTCACGTGCCGAGTTAATGTGGTGTCAGCATTTAAGCCGTGCCAAAGAATGACATGCATATATATGAATAAAGATTGAAGAAAAAGAAAGAGAAGAAAAAGGAAAACACGCGTGGCGATTTAGAAGGTACACTTGACAAGCACGCGAGTATCCTCCTTCAACCCTGTCAAAAACAAGTCAGCCGACCTATGAGCCCTAGAGAGAATTACTTCAACACAACAGCTGATTGAAGCCAAAAACAAAGGACTGCTATCAGATAGGAAAGATAAAAAAGAGAGAACATATTGTGTCGTGTTGTAAATATGTGTCAGTGACTTGCGTGTGAAAACGAACGAAATAATGATTTCTTTCACCTAAAAAGTTCGAGTCAATTTTTTTTCTTTGCGAGTCTCTCAACGTTTGGTCCATTTTTAAAGTAATGACAACATTGCACAAATATGGGGTAACTTCATCACCAAATGCAACGCTTGAGTTCATTATCTTTCCTCTTCTTTTTCTTGCCCATTCTCCTTTTTATTGGCTTAGAACGTTATACATTTGAATGCCAAATATCGTGCACTCTTGAGAGTTCGATATCAGAGCTTTGGTAAACATTGCATTGAGGCAGCCATTTTTTAATTTTTCTGTTTTTTTCAGTGATGCCCGCACTCGACATGCCAGACAGGTGCGCTACTGCTTTCTTAAGTAGTTTCTTCTATTAAAATTTTAACGGGCTGTGGAATCAGCGCACCATGGCCTTCAAAAATGCCTTAGAATCCCGGTCGTTATTATTCGATAAGGTCACCTCAGGCGTTTAACGAAAAGCTGCTCCCTTTTCAAAGAAAAGGTAGAGCCTGGAAGAATGAACCTGCTTGAAATACAATGACAGCAATTAAGTCAGCAGCAACAAAATTATTACTACCGGAGTGTTCCTATTTACTTGCCTCCCTACGAGGACAGAGTTTGATACAAGGTCAATTTTTAATGTGGGGTAATTCCAGCTCCCCAAAAAGGGGCACTCTGGATAGGAGCAAAAATAAAAATTGCCTCAGTCTAGAAGGATTTCTCCTCCACTGATCAAGATAAGAAAAGTCGAAGTATAATATCAGAACAGATACTACACTGTGATCTTAGCCAAAAGGTCAATCGGAGTGTTTGTCGAAATTATATCCCCGGGTTCAACCTATTCAATTAATGTCGTATATATCTTTTACATCTATGCAATGCTAAATAATTTGCATTTTTTGTGTTTGAGGACTCTGGCAATGTAGTGTATGACCACGGTATATGCAGTGAAATAAATAAGAATGACAAAATTGAAGGGATTTTCAATAATTTTCACTTACACATATTTATTTTCGAACATAGTGTGTCGAGCAAGATGGTAGATGTGTGAATTTCTTCAAAATTTCGAGAATATATCTTTGTCAAGGGAGGAGAGGAATCGTAAACAGCTCTCGAACGTGACTACATTTGTTTGTGTCGGTGCCTGAAGTTAGATGTTGGATTCCAGCGTATATCCCGCAGTCAAATCGGTTCGCATATTTATTAGTTCAGTTTCCGGAATATGGGGGTTGAATTCGATGAGTCTTAGGTGCTGTCTAAAGTTATAATTTTGTTTTTATTTTTTTAAATTCTTTTATTTTGTAATTAATTGTTGTTAGAAGGGCAGATTGCTGAAACAATCTTTCACTTAGTGATACAAGCACCAAAATTGAAAATTTTCAGGTTTGCTTCTGCAGCCATATTGACAACTGGCAGCCATCTTGAATTTTCTGATAGCTAATGTTCTTTTCTTAAAATGTATCTTCTGAACGTCATTTGTGCCAATTTTGGTGCTTGTATCGCGAAGTGAAAGATTCTTATAGAATATTGAGATAACCTGCCCCACTATGCTGTAAGTTCTTTCGTTTAAATTGTTCGTTTAGAAGTGTAAATGTTACGTGCGTATGCGCGTAAATTAGAAACGGTAAATGTGTTAAGTAAATTTTTATTTTTTACAAAATGAAAGAGAACAAAAAAACTCTTAGAAACTAAATTATATCGTAAAAACGTAATAAAGGCATACCGTTATTAAGATATTTTCGAACATTCATAGCTTTTTTAATTAATGAGTTCCTACTTATCAAGGCCAAAATACCACTCGAGGATAAGGGTGAATAGGTTTTTCCAGATAGACAGTGATATAATACTGTGATGGTGGGTAACGATAGAATTTGATTATTTAAGAATACAGCTCAACAAGAATTTGTTTATATTATATTTGAAAACGACTGTGCTGGGCAAAAGGACTGGGAAATTAATAACTACGAAAATGCACGGCAAAGTCAAGGAATGATAGCGACCGATTTTATTTGTGAATGCTGCAACAAAGATTTAGAAAATAATCTAAAACACAAAAAGAGTGTGAGCCTGATCTCATCCCTGTCATAATAACTAGGAGATGCTCTGTTGAGCTAGTTCCTGTCCTCTCTAAACTCTTCAATAAATGCCTAGTTGAGTTTTGTTTTCTTGATAGCTGGCAACTTGCCTCTGTTATACCAGTATTCAAGAATTCTGGCAAAAAAACTGATCCTCTCAATTAACGTCCCATCAGTCTCCCGCCTTTCTTCGCTAAAGTGTTTAAGCCTTTAATCAATCGAGCACTTGTCCACCATTTTGTAAATGCTAAGCTTCTTTCTGAGCTGAGGCATGGATTTAGGCAATCTCGTTCTACTACAGATATTTTAACCTGAATAAGACGGGACGCTTGAGCTGTAGCCTTGATATATCCAAGGACTGACAAAGTCTGGCATGAAGATGCTTTTCACGATAATTAAATCCTATGATATTTCTGAACGAATATTTAACATAATCAGACTCTTACTAGACAAGATAATAATACAGGAAGCAGTGAAACTCGAAACAAAAGGTGAGGAAAGCAAAATGAACAGAGAAGCAGCTGACGATGTATAAAACTGACTAAAAAAGAAACGCAGGTAAAAAATGAACAATGTATATGGCTACGAAAAGGACATTTGAATACAGAAACAAAATCACTACTGACATCCCCACGGAACAAAGCAGCTAGAACAAAATATATCAATATCAAAACAAAACCCAGAGAAACAGTAAATATAGACTATGTGAACAAACAGAGCCTTGAAGTCCATAATGACCACAGCTTATCCAATGCAGCCCAGACTTTTGAGATGCAAATTTCGATATCTTTCTACGTGCAATTTATGTTGCTGCCCAGGGACGTAAACTTCTTTCAGTATTGTTTCATCTAGAACTTTGATCTTCTTTTCCGCATTGAAAATCATTAACTTTGTTTTTTCCGCATTAATGTAAAGACTCGTCTGAAATCGCACAAAATGGTCAGAGGATGAAATCGCACAAAATGGTCAAAGAGGATGAAAAGACTGAGGTGGGAGAGCACCAACCAGATCTCAACTGGAAAGATAAGAAGAATACTGGTTACCTGTGGAGGCAAATGGTCGTTGTTAGCTAGAAATCTACGGTAAACGGCTTTTATGATAGCATAAAATGATTTGAAATGGTTACCAAAAGAGGCGGAGAATGCTTGAAATCTGGGAAAACTTGTTATCATTCAGGCTCCAGGGAAGACTACTTGTTGTTATTTAGCTCATTTTGGAAGTTAGACATTTTTAGCTGGGTATTGAAACATCAGCACACTCGAGGAAGTTCACTCTGGTCTGCAAAAAATGCTTGAGCAACCTCGTCAGTAGGCTTCCGATAGGCGATTAGCAATAATCTTTTAAAAGAGAACAAGTAAAGCCTGGAGATGAACTTCCTAGGACTGCAGAGAGCCATACCTTAACCCGACAAAAGAAAGGTCCCCAACTAGGAATGGTACTAATAAAGGCGGAATTTTCGACCCCCATAACAAATAATAACAGTAAAAACTTGGGAAATAAAATTGATTAATCATAATTTTTGCTGTATTCTCAAGAAAAAAGATTATTAAAAATCTCATATTTTGTTTTACTTTCTTGGAGAATTTTCAAAAATTTTCCCCAAAAGCTAAAAATAGAAACAATAGCACCCAACATTATTTCTACGTATTTTCGTATTTTGACGTAAACAATGAAAACAACGCGATTAAAAAAAAAAATCACTCCAAAATCAAGTAATTGATCAATTTCGTTATTTTTTATACAGACTTATTAAAAAAGTCCGAACTATATATAAACTAAACTAAAATAATATACAAAATAATTCTCATATCACCCCCCCCCCACTAACGCGATCTTAGCAGAAGTTTTTCTGGGGGTGGATGATGGTGATTGATAGGGACTGCTAAAATTCACCACAGAATTACCCCACCCTATATGTAAAACGATGTAACTTTATTATAAATTAATATTATCAGTATAACTTTTGTACCATTTAAAAGAAGAGCAAAATAAAGCAGTAATAATTTAAAATTTTTTTTTCATCGCACGAAAATAATGAAATTGCGAGACGAAAATCGTGTTTACATAATTGACGCTTTGAAATAACGTTCCCATGTAGCAGACATTCCGAACATCAAAACATACCCGTGTTTAATAAATCTAGCAAAAATCAACTAATGCTCAGATTTTTGTGAAATTTTCGATACTTATCCATTTTAGAATGAAATTACATATAAAATGCAGTTTCCTTAAATATATATGAGGGGAAATATTTTTTTTAGTGCATGCCCCCCCCCCTATTTATTTTTTCTTAATTCGAACAAAATATATTTAAATCTATCGAAATTTCTATTTATTATGAAACAAGAGTTCAAATAAGTAAAAAATATTTATTTTTTAAAAGTTTAAATACACGTATTGAACAAAAACTTATCTTGAATTGGCAATTAAAAAATTTATATAAATTTAATATTGTAAATTTTGTAAATAGCGTTTTTTTCTAATTAATATATACTATAATCAGTTGAATTGCCAAAAAAAGTAACTTCTTAAAAATTAACTGATTTTTAAAAGATTAAAACCATTAAAATTTCATTATTTCAAAATGTCCGTTACAACATAGATTTTTTAATTAATTGTGTGAAATTTTTTTTTTGCCACCTATTTTATGGTCAGATTAAAACCGATTCAAAATTAATATTGCATTAAAATCTAGTTTTTGTACATGCACTACGATATTCTTGTATGTCTTGTTTTATGAAATAAAATACGGAAGCCGAGACTAAACCAAATGAACTAGTTGATCACTTCCGCAGTTGCTTCGCCGTTCTAAAACGTCACAGCTTAACTCGATTATTCTGTTAGTGTTTATTAAAAAGTAACCAAATTATCTATTAAAATTAAGTTGTTAAATTATTTTTATAATTTTTTTCTTGTGTTTTACGTTTAGTTTTAAAGTTTATTAAACTTTTTTTTTAATTTTAGATATTTTAAAAACTCAATATTTTTTCGTTAACGTTTGTTTTTAATTTTAGTAGTAATGAAGTGGTCGGAGGCACCAAACTGGTCAAAGGGAAAATTATTCCCAAGTAGTATTCAGGGAGGAAAAGTGCACTTTCGTGTAAATAATTTAAATCGTTCCAAAGTATCGAAAACTTAAATAAACAAATAACATGTGTAGTGAACTAACAAAGTATTTTATTGTCGCTTCACTCTTCCGTACATGTCAAAAAGTCACGTAACATTTTATTTTTGTGTTACGTTTTCTACCCCACTGAAAAAAACAAATTTTACTTAATGTTTTCTAACAATAATAGTGAATCTTTTTTACATTTCGATAATTTAATCTGTAAGTAAACTATTTGAATGTAAAATAAATTCCTATTAAATTAAATTACAGTAGTAAATAATAGTTAAAAAAACATTCTTCGCCGTGGTTCGCATAAAGTATTGATGACGTCACCAGATCATGTATACATTTAGGAAAACTTCACATAAAAATGGTAGTGCCTAACGATTTTTCTCGATTTTTCAGAAAAAAGAAGTTGGAAAATATATTAAAATTATATAATTTTTACAATTTTTAAAAAATATTTATAAATTACATTATTTGTAACATTTCAAAAGATTTCCGAAATAATTTCTTATTCTTATTTTTTTAATGATTTAATTTTTTTAGAGTCTTTGAAAAATATGTGGAAGATTGCCTCCTAAAACTTATGAATAAACAGATAATGTTATTGTTAATAATTAAAAAAAAAACAAAACAATTAATCAATGTCATTTTTCGTCAATGAGTAAGTGAAAAAGTATATTTAGAAATCGAACGTGAATAATTTTTTCTATGGAAGACCAATTTGTTCATCTTCGCATAATAAAAACTGGTCGCGTAACCTAATTACTTGTTTCTTCATTGTTAGAACAAACTATTATTTCTAAACTACATTATAAAATTAAAATTAATTAAATTTCTTTGTGCACGGCTAATTTTGCAACCTGTTAATATTAAATAAAAAAGGGATCTTTTGATTATAATTCCGTAAAAAAAAAATTTGTATTGAAGCTAAGTTTCCGATAAAATTAATTTAAGGATTTAGTTAAAATTTAGATAATGCTTACAATAAAGATGAATTCAATAGAAATACTTTAAATATTACATTTTTTAGGCTACAAATTACGATATTGAAAATTAATAAATTGTTATCAACAAGGAAATGTTATCACTTAGAGCTGTCCATAGATACCGGAAGTTAATTATTTTAGGGGTTGTCTGCTTCAAAGTTATGTT
>NC_136500.1:16614635-16704635 GCF_053919585.1 Euprymna scolopes
AAGCTTAGATAACAGTTCAGGACCTATCAGGTTGGTGACTCTCTTTTGAACCCTGTGAAAGAGTAAGAGACTAATAGCAGGTGCACCAGCCCAAATGTGACAACAGTACTCCATATATCCAGGGAATGGTGGTATTGTAGAGGTACATTAAGAGGTACATTTGTAGAGATACTTTAAGGCGTGAGTAACTTTCTAGCACGGTAGAGAGAGCCCAACTTCTTCGCAGCAGCCATGGCAATGCTCTCGATGTATCTGTTCCAAGTCATATTCCCTGTGAACGTTGCCGAGAAGTTTGAACGAATTACTTTCAGGTAATGTATCTTTAACCATAGCTAGTGTTTCTGCCATTGCTTTAGATATGTGTTCATTCGTTTTCCCCTTGTGCTTGTTATAAAGCCTGGTGTCATCAGCAAATATATCTATCCCAGAGATAATTTTATCAGGGAGGTAATTTATCAATATTAGGAATAATTAAGGTCTAAGAAGCGACCCCCGAGGTTCACCCGTATTTATATCATATTATTTAGATTTACGACCGTCGAGGGCAACCTGGATTCTTCTCTTATTTAAGGATTTAATTACGTTAAGTATTCGTCCAGTGATACCGTATGATCTGATTTTACTGAGAAGACTATTATGCCCTACCCTGTCAAAAGCGTTAGATATATTTAGATATATCCAGGGCTACTGCCCTCCTCTCCCCTGCTTTGTCCAATGTATGATATATGCGTTTGGAGATTACAGTTAGGATATCTGCTGTAAAACAGACTTGCCTAAATCCATATTGTTGGTTGTTCAAAAGTTTAGCATCTGTAAAGTGATGGAATTGAGTTTGGTTAATTATAGACTTAAATATTTTGGCGAAATTTAATGGGTCAGTTCTTTCGCCAGAATCCTTTTACACTTGCATCACAGAAGCAATTTTTCAGCAGCCCAGAAAGCAAGATTCATTAAGACATTTTTTTAATCGTACAATCGGGATGAGATCAGGCCCACATGTTTTTGAGTTGTCTATGGTTATTATGATATTATGCACCTGAGAAGGGGTGATTTTCAGATCATCTAGTGTGGTGTCAGTCCACAAAGGAAAATCAAGGAGTGTTTTTTTGTGTCCAAGGTAGAGTTTGAAACAAACCAACTGGCAAGCATATTGGCATTCTCTGTTTCCGTGCAAACAACCTCAATATTGTTGGATAGTAGTGAATTGTTGATTGCGCATTATTTACTACACCGTTGTCGATTTTCAGAAATCACGAGTTCCTAATTTCTGCGCTTCAATGCATTTTCTAGTGGTTTCGGTGTATTTTCTCTTAGCTGTCGCTATTTATTTCTAGCCTTAATAAACTTTTGTCTGTTTGTACTCGACTTATGTCGGATAAATCTGCAGTATGCATGCTGCCTTTGCGCAATGGCAGCTGCACAAGTAGAAATAAACCATTGAGGAGAGTGGGGTTAGCTATAGAATTTCCGCGTGAGAATATCTGCTTCAATTGCCGTTTTGAACCATTCAGTGGTCCCAGTTGCACACTGTTTTGCAGGAAGAGAAAAGATATTTCCGCACGGGGTATCTCTGATGAGATTCCTGATGGCTTTCCAGTCAGCCTTCTTATAATACTTTGTAGTTTTGGGTAATGGCTCTTCAGCTCTGGGTCGAGAATTTAAGGCGATTTCTACCATTATCACAACGTGATCAGCATTCCCGAATGAGATATGGGAATTCGTTACACAATCATCGGAAACTGTCGTCAAAAATAGATCTAGAAGTGAGGCATGTTGGTCTTGCTGTTCTGGGAAACGTGTCGGAAACGTAACTATTGGTGATAAATGTGGCGAATTCTGTATAAATAGAAATATGGACAAATGTATAATAGATACGAACATATAGATATTAAGTATATTACTTTAAGTTTTTCTGGATAGAATTCCTTTTTCATTAGAATTTGGAGATGTATTTTGCTAACAATGTGCATCGGCTCAATTTTTTAATCAATTTGAATTAGAAGAAATGGTTTCAGCTAAGGTTAAAAATACAATATTAGTGTATATTAGGATTCAAATATGGCGGTAAGGTGAAATTTAAGGGTTTTAAAACAAGTTAAGATAATGTCTAAAAGTGGAGAAAATATATGCAATGATTTGGAGTCAGAATAAATATCTATTTGCAACTGGCAAATGGTTTACCGGTTTAGTGGCGAAGGCATTCAATCGCAAGCATTTATACAAGAGAAAACGAAACAGAAACAATACAGGAATGAAGCACTTTTTTGTTGTTTTTTAAAAATTAAAAAAAAAAATTATTTTCTTAGTAGAATGGACAACATATATGAATGATTACAAGAAAAAAAATTAATACAAAAAAAAAATTGACAGAATAAAATGAAAGTAAATAAAGAAAAATTATGCTAATAAAATAGTATAGATCGTTTAAAATCTAAGTACAGACTATGACTAATAAGTATCTATTTTATAGATAAGCTATAGAATATAAATATAAGTTGAGCTAATGCATGCCTTAGCAGTAAACATATAGATGTTTAGTATTTATTCATTTTTCAAAGTTCAGCCTTCTAAAGTTTAGGACCTGAAACTAAACCCCTCTCCCAATGTACGTGCAAAGTGTGTAATTTCATAGCAGCTGGATAGGGGTGGAAGAGAAATTAGTTATTTGTCCAGTTGGAAGATATAACTAACAAGAATACAGAGGTAATATACATTAGAATATACAAAGTTTTGGGTAGAGTTTAGGAGTAAAAAATTTGGAATAATGTTTATCATATAAAGCAGACACAGGCAGTCGTCATGGAGTCAAAGTCTTTTAACTCGAAATTTAGAAAAGAATTTGTGCTAGTTTATTTTAGCATCATACATAAGTACCCATATACATATAGGCCTTATATTTAGAGATACACTTAATCAAGGAATGACAATTTACGATTTTCAAAAAGACTGAAGAAATATGAGTAATAAAGCGCAGAAAACAAGTTTAGGTGAATAAGCAATAAGTTTACACCAGGTTTATTTACTCGCATGGTTGGTAAGATATGATAGCATATTTAAATCAAGTTCTGCCGTGCAGACACAGAATTAAGACATTATGTATCATAATTAAAGTTAAAAAAAAAAAGAAATTTGCGCGTTCTGTGGTGATTGCTCCAACTGAAAAGTTACGCTCTTCAAAGTAATTGAAAAAGATTTTACTATGCTTTCTATTCTATTGTTAATGGAAAAGAGGTGGGTAGGTAAAAACGCATGCGATAGGAGAATCTAAATTTGCAACTGGGTGATTTAAGAAAGGAGTTATTATATATTAAATATATTGTTCATATACTAGTTTAAGAATAGTAAAAATATTGTTCATATATTAGTTTAAGAATAGTTAAATTATTGTTCATATATTAGTTTAAGAATAGTTAAAATATTGTTCATATATTAGTTTAGGAATAGTTAAAATATTGTTCATATATTAGTTTAAGAATAGTTAAATTATTGTTCATATATTAGTTTAAGAATAGTTAAAATATTGTTCATATATTAGTTTAAGAATAGGATAAAATGTTAAGGTACGATTCAAAATGGAATTAAGATAAAATTAGATGTACAATCTCTGGATATTTGAGTCGATACGGGGAAAATATGCATCTATTCAATATCGATTTAAGTAGCGATATAACTATGATTAAAGTACATTTTGGTACAGGTATAACTGGAAATAAGGTATAAGCTAACGAAAATCCAGTATAAGTAATCCTCTATAATATAAAGGGCAAAAATCTGTTTACATGTATGTATGTATGTATGTATGTTTACATGTCTGCTTAAAACTTTCGACAGAAGCGACGATTTTCACAAGATCGGTATCATTTTTAAGCTTGACCTTTCGGACAACAAATGTCGAAACATTGGCTCAAAACATTAATCCCTTCACCATAAACTGGGCCTTTTTGTACAGGGAGGGTCGTTTTTTTTCTGATATTTTTTGCAAGTCATTCAAACCTTACTTCTACGACGTCGCATAAATCACGGCTACCGAGAAAACAGGCCAATGAACATGATAGCGTGATGTCATTAACAGATTACTATGCAGGTAAAGGCACAAAGGTGTCTAAAGCTTCCGGTGTTCAACCACGTGCCCATAAAATATATTTTTCGTTGCCTTATATTTGTGGCTGTTATAATTATATATTTTTTATTCTCCTAAAGAGAAAAAATAATTATCCATTTGGATGATTATATAACTGCACGTTAGGATAATTTTAATCTAACAAAATATAACAGTACGTGGATTGTTTTTGGATTTTTATATCTATCAAAGGAAATCGAATATTTCATTTTATTTATTTTTTAAACTGCAAAACAAACAATTTTTATATGAGAATATTTTTCAGTCCGTTCTTTTAATAAATAAAACTTTTCATTGATAAATATTTTAAAGTTAGAAGCATTTTTCATGAGAGTTTTTTGTTTTATTTTTGCTGTTTGTTTGTTTCTTTTTTTTCTTCCTTTTTTTAAAACTAAAACGATCGATGAATTCAATATTTGGCACCGGACGTAATTTATTTCTTTGAAATATATTTAAAACTTAAAAGTTTTTGTTCGTTTTATAACATTTTATCTGTAAATAATTTACGTGACTGAAATGGGAAATGAGATAGGAAATTCTATGTTTATCGAGGCATAACGAACACAAATTCATCTTAAAAATTCATTAACTAATCAGTTTTAATTAAAGTTTTGATATGAACTAAAAATAAAGAGGACATAAAATTTTAGTTAACATATTTTCTTGTGTTTTATCTTATAAATAAATGTTGTACTCACAATGCTGAAATTATAACATTATTTAGAAAGCCATTCTTAACAGGAGGGGGCTTTCTAACTATTCTGCACTTTCACCTAACAATTTAATGAAAAACAAATACCATAAACATTAAATTCAACTTGAAAATTCTGTCTACAATATAGCACGGTGCGTACACTGGACAAGCACCATTATTATTATTATTATTATTATTATTATTATTATTATTATTATTATTATTATTATTATAATAACAATAACAACAACAACAACAACAACAACAATAAAAAAGGTACTTCACGGGGAATGTGGACCCTGCGTAAACGGGTTTTAATTTAATGGTTGCTCCCTAAAAAGCACATACGCAAAAGGTTTTCATTGGTTTATTTAATTACGAAAACTTTTTTGAAGGTATTATTTGAGGCAAAAAGAAAAGGCCAAAAGCATTATTTGAATATTTATGAAAAAATAAATGTAACAAAAACTAAAAATATTTGTGTGGAAAATAATAATAAAAAAAAATTAAAACAAAATGAAAATAAAAAATCAAGCACGAAATAAAATTATGAATCAAATTTAATTAAAGAATTAAAAAAAAAAAATCAAAAAATAAAATACACGCTCGATTACAAAAAAGTGCATGAGATATATACGAAGAAAGTGAAAGAAAACCTCAGGGAGCAGCCATTAAATTAAAACCCGTTCACGCAGGGTCAACGTTGAACGTGAAGTGCCCCTCTACCCCCCAAAATACTGTAGATGACATTGACTGGCGCCACACCAACTATTTGTGAAGGATCAGGAAGAATGGAAAGTCCGTGGTGGGAGAGTACTAACCAGACCGCCACTGGAAGTGTGCAGTTCAAATCTGGTACCTTGGGAAGGCATTTTGTCACCCAAACCCCAAGAAACACCAATGGCCGATGCCAACGAGAAATCAATGGCAAACGGCTGTTGCGATAACGTGCAATCATCTGCTCGAGTGGTCAAAAGGTGGAGAACATTGGAAATCTGGGGAGACTTGTTGTCACGCGGTCTCCAGCGAATACCACAGGTTACTGCCAGTGAGCGATCAGTGATGATAGGCTGTGAGACAACTCCTAGTGAGTGTAATAATAATAATAATAATAATAATAATAATAATAATAATAATAATAATAATAATAATAATGTCCCCTCCCAAATTCACCACCGCCCGTAGATGTTTACTATATTTTCTTAGTTTTTAACCAATATTCACATTATCGTATGCTTGTCTTTTAGTAGCTATGTGAACTTCATTTCCGTATTCATGTATTCTGCACTCTGGATAGAAATGAAAATAAAAACTGTCTCAGTCATGAAGGATTTCTCTTACACTGGCTGAGGACAGAAAACGTGAATTGTCGCATCAAAACAGATACTAAACCGTGATCTTGTCCCGAAGGTCAAGAAATGTTTGTTTTATGTTTCTTTAATTGTTTGTTCCCTAAATTAATAATTCAGTTTTATCAGTATTAGATTGTATATCGCTTTAAAATTACTTAATTTTACATAGATAATATTTATATTTTATATTGAATAAAGTTAAGTTTCATTATTAATCGAATTGGGTTCCTTTCTTTTCTTTTTTAACATGTTTTAATGCTTAAAAAAATGCCGTCATATAGTATCAACAGTAACAGTTCGACAAATCTTACCTACATAGCCCGCAGGCATTTTTCAGTTAACAGGCCTTCTATATCTCGGTGACCGTGATAAAACGCGTTATTTCGACCACCCGTGACGTCACAACCACGGCGGACACAACGGTAAGACAGTTTCCCCCCTTTTTCCTCTGGCGTGATACGGGGTTGAGCGTGGCTACCGTAATATGATGGCTTAACGACGACTATAATTTAGTCTGGCGACGTCATGAACATCGGTCTGTTGAAATTTGGTCACGTGTCTCATGACTAAACCGGAAGGTGGTTTAAAGTTTTGGAGGGTTAAATAAATTTAAACATGCCGTCGAGATGTATAGTTCCAAAATGCCGAGGTAACTAACTTTTTTATTTTTATTTATTTATTTTTTTAGAACGTATTTTAAAATAAAAATGAAAGCATGTATATAAAAAAATGAATTGTACATGTAATTTAAGTTATGTGCTGAAATAATAAATTATTATTTAGAAACTTATTTAAAATGGGGAGTATGGTGAAAATATTATGTACTTTCACCTAACAATTTAATAAAAGCGATATCGTAAAAACGGAATTCCTTGTTTAAATAATTCCAAATAAGGAAAATCATTCATCTTTTCAGTTCAACTATTTTACTGTGCAATATTTATATCAGCGTAAAATAGATTAAACTTTTTAAAAAGTTTATGACCGTTTTTGTTATCCCAAAAGCTTATTAATAATTATTTGTGGTAAATTTCGTGGCCCCTGTAGATGTCAGAATTTTGGAGAATATACTTCCAAAATAAACTATTAAAATTGTTTCAAAAATAATAGAAATATTATTTTTTATTTAAAAAAAGTGTTTACAAAATGCAGGCAATAAAAAAAATAATATTTCTATTATTTTTTTAAACAATTTTAATAGTTTATTTTGGAAGTATATTCCATAAAGAAAATAAACAACCCACTTTAAACGGAGAAATTACGAGTTTTGTATATGTTATTCGCAGTTTTGTGTAAGGGTTGTAAAAATTCCCCCAAAATTCTGATACTGCTAGTGGCGCTGTAAACGAAAATAACGTTTAAAATTACGGCAAACGAGTAGTTTTCAAGATATGAAGAAATGTTAGTTTTAAAAAATGGGGGATCACTTTTCTATAAAAATTTAACGTAAAATGAGCACCCACTTTATGGCCATCGTTTTTTTTTTAGGGCGCTTTCTTTTTAACAAATAAAAGCGAAGAAAATGAGTATGGCCAAAATTTGGAGTTGGGAGTCAACGTGCAATGAACACAGTTTAACGTAAAATGAGCACCCCCTTTCAAAAAGTGTAAACAGAATTTTTGTCGGGGAGAAGGGGTGAACTGTAGGTGCTCATTTTACGTTTAGTTGTGTCCTACATCAAAGAGGCACTTCGCCTTGTTTGAGGCGAAAATGTATTTAAAAAAAATTGCTCGTTGCCCATGTAAAAAAAAGAATTTGCAATAAAGTGGGTGGTCGTTTTAGGTTAAATTACCCCCCCCCCCCTTTTTTTTAACTAACATCTCTTTATATCTTGGAACTACTAGTTTGTCGTAATTTTAAACGTTATTTTCGTTTTCAGCATCCCCGAAAACCAAAAAAAGTGGTAATTTAAAAGGATTTTTCGAGAGTGGACTAATTCTGCACATTTACCTTATTTTTTTTTATTTTATCGTTTTTTTTGTCATGTAATTTTCTTTTTTTTTGTATTAAGTCAAACATGGTACGATTTTCTTTTAAATTATTTCTTTAGGTATAGGAACTTCATTTTCGACCTGAAGACATACAGCGAGAGGCATCAGCATTTGATGAAAGGACTGGAAAGACAATTAGTGTTAAATCAAAAATCCCTATCTTAAGGATGGTGCTATTCCTCGATTATTACCAAACTGTCCCTCCTATTTATCGTCATCAACCACTTTTAGAGAGTCTCCTAACGCAAAGAAAATGCGTTTAGAAAATTATGCTCTTAAGCGTGCATTATGTGAAAGTGTTGCTGACGAGTTAGAGTTACGGAAACGTAAAACTTTCCATAATATTGATGATTTAGAAAAAAATTAACGTTTATAGATAAAAATTATTGGACTTCTATTAAGCAAGACAATACCATCATTATATGCCATATAAAGAGATGCCCATGCCCCAAAATAAAAATGTCTATGGTGATTGAACCGGACTTGGCCGTTAGAGATTTCTGTAGTGATGTGGAAATGAGTGCTATAGGGGAGTATAGAATTCCTAAACATGTAACAGAGGAAAATACTTTGCAGATTTTGATGGAAAACATGAAAAAATGGACATCGAAGAACAGGAAATGAAAACTTCTAATATAAGTTCTTTGTCTTACCATTTTTGCTATTAGTGCAAGATGAATCATTTAAATATTTTAATGCCATTAAGTTAATATATGAACAAATTAACATAATGACAATGAATAAAGTTAATTATTCGAGTGAAATGATGGTATTTTCTTCCTTATTATATAACTTCTCCCCTAGAGGGTACAGACTGTTAAGAGACACTAAAAATGTAATTTTACCATGCTATTCAACCATTCGAAGATTAACCTTATCAACTTCTATGAATTCTGTCATTGAACAACACGATAACAATTTTCTCATGTATATTAAAAGTAAGTTCAAGTTACTAATGCAGAATGACATCACAGTATCTTTACTTGTTGATGAAATACATCTCAAACCTTATCTTAATTATAAAGGTGGTAATATTGTTGGCTTAGCTAACAACAGCAATGAACCTGCCACAAGTGCATTTGCTTTTATGCTTAGCAGTGTATTCTCACAATATAAGGATGTTGTGCATGTTATGCCAACTAAATGTCTTCTAGCTGAGAACTTATTTGATATAATTAAACGTGTAATAATTGGCTTAGAAGATATAGGGTTTAAGGTATTCTCTGTTATAACAGATAATAATGCAATAAATAAAAAAACTATGTCTTTCTTTTGTAGCCCATCAAAGTTTTCAATTGTATATCACCATCCAGTCAGAACGTCTAGCCCTCTTTTCTTCTTATTCAACTCAGTGCATATATTAAAATGCATTAGAAACAATTGGCTTGGCCAAAAAGATGAACGTAAATGCATGATGTTCCCAAAGTTTTGTTATAATGGAAATCATGAATTAGATAACACCAAAGTGCTCCATTTTCTAGTTTACATAAACTTTATGCCATAGAATCTCAATCACTAGTGAAATATTGCTATAAGTTGACTTCAAAAGCTCTTTCTCCGACTACTTTTGAAAGGCAAAATGTTAATTTGGTTTTGCAAATTTTCAACGAATATACTATTCAAGGTTTGCTAACCTTAGGAAAACAGGAAATCTTGCCAAATTATGCAGAAATCGCAGAATACATTCAAATATTTTATATTTGGTGGACAATACTGAATGTGAAAACACCATATAAAGGTTGTCGACTTCGTAATAAATATGCTAATCCACTTAGTGATAATTATAGTTTCCTAAATGTGTTCTGTGAATGGTTAGAAACTTGGAATAGCATTCCTGGAAGAACTGGTAAATTAACAAAGGAAACATATACTGCTTTGCACCATACTACTTACGCAATTTTAGAATTGACTAAATATTGTATAAATGTACTGAACATGGTGTATATATTACCAGGAAAGTTTTAGACAGATAACCTTGAGGCAAGGTTTGGCCAGTATCGACAACTTAGTGGAGATCAGTATAATATATCGATACGTCAGTTGTATGAATGTGAAAAAAACTCAGAATGTTGTCAGTTTTAAAAATGAGCTTACCAATTAATAATCGAACTATTGAATTGAAAAATTTAAAAGAAACTAACTGGGATGAAATGACAAGGGAGCAAGAGTTACATATTTATAAATTTAACATTGATGTAACAGAAGATGATGTTAATCAATGCAAGGAAGTACTTCCCGTTATAGTATACATAGCAGGTTATTTCTGTCATGCAGTTTTCTAAAAACTGAAATGCAATGACTGCAAAAATTTAATATCCGGGAGAGAGGCTGTTGAAGAAATAGCTGAATTAAACAGCTACGTTCAGGGTATTAACAGAGGTTCTCTGCTATACCAAATGATATAACTAATAATTTTGTCTTATATAATTATATAGTTATAAACAAACTTACAAAATGCGATTCTTTTTTACATTTGATTCATCAGAGAAAATTAGCCATGTACATAACTTTAAATATTTTGGCTGATCAAAATCGATTATTTCATGCTGACTCTTTGGATGAGGGTCACACTATTCAGCAAATTGAAAAATGCTGATATGGAGTTCATCGAATTCCCTTATAAACACTTTTTGTCGCAAAGAGAATGACAATATTAGTAAAAAAAAAAAATATCAGAAAAAGAAAAATTCAAACTTTTAATTAAATTCTACAACAAATTTTTGAAAAGTTTTAATATTCAATGTTTGAAATATTTCTGCCTTAGTAACTTTGTTTATACTAACATTTGTTTGAATTTAATTTTTAACTTATTGTTTGCTATTCAGTTAAACTAATTGTTCGTTATTTAGTTAAACTAATTTATTGTTCGTTTTTCAGTGAAACTAATTTATTGTTCGTTTTTCAGTTAAACTAATTTATTGTTCGTGTTTCAGTTAAACTAATTTATTGTTCGTATTTCAGTTAAACTAATTTATTGTTTGTTTTTCAGTTTTGATTTTTAAAATATTGTTTTTTATTTACAAAATATTTATTGTTCGTTTTTATTTATTTCTATTGAATAAATTTCAGTTTCATACAAATCAAATCGTATTCCTTTTCTTTTTAAACTTTTTAACAACTTTTCTCCCTTTCAATTCGTTTTTTATTATTAATATTTTTATTATTAATATTGGATGAGTTTCAGTACAAAGTATCATGTTTATCTTTTTTAATCCAATTTTGAAGTTTTCTAACGCTTTCTGTAAAAATGTCTGCTCATTATCGACAGTCTGTGTTCTACCTATCCTGCTTGCTAGGACCTATGGCGATGACGTCATTTTTCAGCTGGCATGCCATCTATGACGATGGTCACAGTTTGAGCCTGCTTACTACTCCTATTTATTATTATTATTATTATTTTTTTTTGCGCTCGCAATTTTCCTTTTTTTTTTTTTTGCTCAACCAACACCCTTACACACATCTCCAATTTCTTTTTCGCTTTCGCGTCACGGGTTCCAGCCTGCCTGCCTACTACAACTTTTTTTGTTGTTGCTCAACACACACCTCTAAACACCTGGGCAACGCCGAGCACCCAGGCTAGCAATATGGAAATATTTATAGTATATACGAAATTGTAGATATTAAGTATATTACTTAAATAAAGTTCTTCCCTCTAACGTTTAAAGATAAATTCTCATTTCATTAAATTCAGAAATTTATTTTGCGTAATTATTATTAGCAGCTTTTTTTTTGTATTAATTGACTTAGAACAAATAGTTCGTATTAAGGATAACATATAGTTATTAATGTACATTAGGGTTAAAGAGATGGTTTTAGGGTTAGGTTTAATGTAGAACATTGGCAATGACTAGTCAGTTTTAAAAGAAAATGAATCTATCATGTGTTTTCCCGTTTTGGGGTGGTAGTGGTGACGAAATTCGATTGCAGACAAAAGAAAACAGAAAAACAAGATAAAACAATAAAAATAAAAATAAAAAATAAAATGACAGCATGTTCGTAATGCGTAAGAATGCTAGGAGTTGGATTTTAAAAATACAACAGCGATTATTGTCCGGTTTTAAAATACGTTTAAATATATTTTAATTCATGCAGATTTTATATTCATTATTACAGAGCTAATTCTCTATTGAATATTATAATGTACCTAATATCTCGTAGTACTACGTGTGTCAGAATCTTTTGGAAATTTTTGACACCCTTAACACAAAACTGCGAATAAAATATATATATAAAAAAAACTCGTAATTTCTTTTTTTTAAAAGTGGTTGTTTAATTTCTTTATGGAATATACTTCCAAAATAAACTATTAAAGTTATTTTTTAAATAATATAAATATTATTTTTTTAAAACAAATTTTTACAAAGTGCATGCGCGCGCTCATGCAGCCATTTTTTTCTACGTAATGAAATGAATTGAATTTTACGAGTTCAACGTTTTCCAATTTTTTAAATTAAAAAATCTATCAAAATTTTTCTATTGGTTCAATTTTTAAGGTAAAAATTTTATGCTCTTTCCAATAAACCGAATATAATATTCTAGCCAAACGTGTTTTTTTAAAATTCACCCCCCCCATTTTGAAATGTCTATTAAAAAGAAAATAAGTCATTTTCTCACCTAAGGTTTATATATCATGAATTGGCGATAAAAGATCAATAAATAAAATAATCTAATTTAAACCAAAAACAAAAGAATAGTTATGTGCAAATTTACTTGTTAAAGTCAAAAGTTTAAAATCTTAAAAAAAAAACACGTTGATTTTTTTTAAGTGAAACCTCATAATTTGAAAATATTGTCCTGTAAAAATTGGATACCTACATTAATTTTTTTTATTTCATTCAATGTTTTTATTTTAGATTTTTGAAAAAAAATCATTGAATAAAGAGAAATAAAATATTTTAAATCAAAAACTCATCTTTAAGAGAATAAAGAAAAGAAAAATTTGTCGGCTAGGTTTTTAAAAAGTAAACTTAATTATTCAACTGAGAGTGAAATGTGATCATTTGTCAAATACGGTGACCCATAATTGACTAATTTGATTGTTGACAGCAAACACATGTCCGAAATTCAAAGGGGAAATTAGACACATATCAGCACTTCAAATGTTTGTTTCTTTATATAGTTACTACCGGGAAATATATTTGGTCTAATGTGTTGTTTTTACGTTTTTGAAATAATTAATTATGGCGGTTTTCGGCTTCCGTATTTCTCAACTGGAAGAAAGAGAGACAACTCCGTTTGTGAACCTCTCATACGACAATTTAAAATCGCGGTATTTCTTAATCCTTGCTTAAAAAATCTTTTATTTAAAAAGTACATGGAATATAAAATATAAATATGGATAAATTCTTAACAATGAAGAATGGAAGCACTCGTTGATTATTATTTTTTTATAGGTAAGTGATTTTTTTTGAATTTATATATATTTTATATTCGAAGTAAGTTAAAATTCGTTTATTTTCTTGAAATCTTTTTTAAAGAAAACCAATTTAAAAAAATATTACATATTTTTCTATTAAACCTTTTACTATTTTAAAATTTGGTCTTTGCTCCTTTTATTGAAAAAAAAAATTAGGGTTTAAATTACATTTTTCAAGTAATTATTAACTTCGAAAGACAGTGAGTCTAATTATTCAAATTTTTACCACTTATTTTTAATGGCGACATCTGACAAAGCTATCGTAGTACTGATTTAAAAACAAAAAAACAAACAAACAAAAAAATGAGTTGCCTATCATCAACTGGAATCGTAATCAAAACATTTAGCGCTTCAGCCACGTACCCGACTGTTTGATTTATCAATGTTGCATAGGGATGGGGTCATATTTAAGATGATGCGGAGTTCATATTAACGATGAGGGAGACAAGACATTTATAACAGAGTGTGCGAGAGAGAGAGAGAGAGAGAGAGAGAGAGAGAGAGAGAGAGAGAGAGAGAGAGAGAGAGAGAGAATTCATTATTGAATGAATGTGTAATACTGTTCTTTTACATCAAAGGGGAACAATCATTACTTATGGTGGAAGAGGAGACACATTACTTGGAAGGGGGTTATACAAAGTTAATATTAAGATGATTAACACATTACCTTCAATTGTTGAATGACGACACGAAGACAACAGTTACAAAAATCGATGATGTTCTTTATTTCATTTGAACGGTTGAATGATGATGACGTCAGGAATTCACATTTGTTCTACATGGTTAAACTTTTACCCCTTCGCTTCTAAGGGGACCCTCCTCTGACCATGTCAGGTCTTTCCAACCGACTCTGCTGACTGCTCGAACTCGACTCTGCTAATCCTAGCTTCTGTTATTGAGAATTCCATTTTTGCTATGACGTCAGATGTGTGGTTCGAAAACGTAACCAACTCACATGGCTAAGCACATGTTTGTACAAAACACACTTCTGCAAACAAAAAATTCTCAACTATTTTTTACAATATATTTTTAATTTTTATTGTTCATTCTTTTTAGCTGACCTTTTTTAATTCAGTTTTCATAAAAGAATGAACAATTCTATTCTTTTTACAACACAAACAATAACTATTTTATATGGAATTTTACAACAGTGGAATTCTAACATTCCAATTCTAAATCTATTTCTGAACCTTGCTTACAAGGTTCGAATCTCGGCTTATCCTAATCTCATTTTCCACTTATCTAATGTTCTTCTTATTTAAAGGAAAAAAAAGGATAACCCTTTTTCCTGTAACATCAACAGATAGATAAGAAATATTTAAAATTAAACCACTTCAAGCTATGGATGGATTTTCACATGTGCAAAAGTAATAGAAATATAATGGCAAGTTTAAATGAACAGTTTGCATTTCAACTTGCCAATATATTTCTGTACGCGTAATTCATCCACCCAAACAAATATTTTATTCCTTATAAAGCATCCTTAGTGTACAATTACTGTGACTAGTAGTTTAAGAGTTTATCGGTTAGTTTTTTTCATACACATACATACATACATCTACTATTTATTTATATTGACTATTTGAAGATGTTACAATAAGGAGCCAGAATCAGATATTTACAAATGAGTTTTCAAAAAGAGTTTCCTCCTTTTGTTTTTTAATTTAAGTTTACATTTTGTAACCTGGAAAAAACGTATCCTAGGGCCACCATATTCCGGGGGTTCTACCGGTGTGTATGTGTGTGAATATATATCTATAATATTTTTTTAATCCTTTGAAATCAGCCTTCATAATTTGTATATTCATTTTTTTTTTGTGGATTATTTTCATCATCTTTAAAGTTATTGTTTCACCACATTTCGGCCAACTCATCCTCTGGCCTTCGTCAGGTGATTAACTGTGATGGCCTGCTTAGGTAGGATTTAAACCACTATCTTCAGACAATGCTCACTTGGAACCATAGAGACCCAACGTCTCTATCCACTGCACCACAGACCCTGAAGGGCGATCAAGGATAGATTTTATGGTCTTATAAATCCAATTTAGCGTTCTAATCTGGTCTTCCATTGTCACGTTCATATCGAATGGTATTATTTACCATTGTATGTTGTTAACAACTTCATAGATGAGGATAACAGTCCGCAAAAAATGAATACACAAACAAGTCTGATCGCTCGACTTAAATAAAAAGCCCCCCTCGAATAGATTACATGAAATATTTGCAGACAAAGATAAATTATCATATAACATAATGTTTCGACAGTGTTCGTTTAGCGAGAAATTTATTTCCTCATTTACCTGAAGGAATACTCTCTAAAAAGTACACAGTTCTTCATATTTTAACGTTCTCTGAAAAGCTAGAAATCTGGAAAAACTTCCTTGTACCGTCTTTGAGTTCAATTGGAATAGAAATACTCTTTTTTTTTTGACTTAGAAAAAAACTACAGCTTGAGACCTGGCTGTTTTCTTTATGCCCTAGCTGAAAATATTTAGTTGATAGACACCTTTTACTTCAATCTTTCCTAGTGAGAATATTTCTCGCATGTGTCCTCTCTCATCCAAGCTGGTATTTTTCCGGCACATTTAACTTCAAGTCCTCGACAGATTTATTGGATTTACTTGAAGCAGATTTCGCCCAGCGGGATGTGAATGCGTCAGGTAACTTAGATGCAATCACTTCAACATTAGAAACTTCGCCAGGTAACTTAGACGAATTCACTTCAACGTTATAACGTCCTGTTTAGATGGAGAGAAGAAAGCACGTCAACACATTTCGAATATCCATTCCATTTCAGCCCAGTCCAGTCCAAACTGCCAACTCCAGCTTGAAAGTTATTACAAAACAAGGGAATAGGCAGATCAATCAACGAGAAGAAATTAGTCACATGACCAACAAAATGAATAACAATATTTAAACTCAAGAGAAAGGAAGTAGCGGAAAGAAGAAAAACTATATCTGCAACCAATATCCTCCAAATACTAACATGGGGCACGGATGTTCAACCCGACGGAAGAAGAAAAAGAAGAAGAAGAAGAAGAAGAAGACGAAGAAGAAGAAGAAGAAGAAGAAGAAGAACAACAACAACAACAACAACAGCAACAACAACAAAACAGAAAAAAAAGAGCCCTTCAGTTTTTGGTGATGGATTTTCTAAGATCCGAAATTAATAAGATATATTTCAATTACAGAAAGAGAAAAACAAAACAAAGATGTAAGAATTAAAGAGGAAACAAACATAGAACGATTGTTTCTTTTTGTCTATTCTCAGTTCATATCATGTTAGCACCTTCGAGTGGTTTTTAAAACAGTTTATCTGTTCCTGTAAAATTTTTAAATTTATAATTGGTGCTTTAAGAGCTTCTGTTAATTTTATGAACACTGGATTACCACTCACCTAAGCAGCTCACATTGGAGAGTTCTCTCGGTTGCGAATACCAACACTAGCACATATCCTCGAAATACCAGCACGAGGCTATGCATATTCAACTTACGGAAAAAATGACCCTTCAGTCTCTGATGATGGGTTTTCTAAAGTCCGAAATTAATAAGATTCATTTCGATTACAAAAAAACAAAGCAAAAATAAAACAAAACAAAAAACAAAACTAAAAAACGTAAAAATTCACACACACACACACACACACACACACACACACACACACACACACACACACACACACACACACACACACACACACACACACACATATATATTAATAAAACATGTTAAAAACACTTTGAAAAAGAGTTAAAAACATATTTAATCTGAAAAAGAAACACTTGATAAGTGGATAGTCCTTAATCCGCGGAGTTTCGAAGAAATACTTTCCTTCTCATCAGAGGGTAGGAATTAGCAAAATGCAGGATCGGATTTTGGATGCAAAAGTATTTGATGAAACAACAAGTAAGTCAAAGATCTTACTTGATAACAAAAAAGTGAAGCAGAGGGAATATGGTGAAGAAAAAGGTGATTACACGTGAATGGATAGTCTGGTGGAAGATAAATAATCCAGTGACGGTAAAATCCAAATATATAACTTCAAGAAAGTTAATTGAATTTCCATTTGCACAAGTATATTACAACGATATATATATATATATATATATATATATATATATATATATATATATATATATATATATATATTATAAATATGAGCAAATATATTATAAGCTCTATTTCCTATTTGATATTATCGAGCTTTTATATCTGACTGAGATAATTTTATAAATATTAATTCTTTAATATTTATAATTTACTTTAATTTTACCATCTTGGATCATTTTGGTAAATTCAATTGTAATTTTCATTATATATATATATATATATATATATATATATATATATATATATATATATATATATATATATATATATATATACTAGCTGTACCCGGCCACGCGTTGCTGTGGCTCAGTTTGTTAAAATGGAACACATGTGAAAGTAGAGAAAAGTTTGATTCTTTTTTTCCAGAGAATGTACAAATTATTTATTTTTTTTAACAGATGTTAAGAAAATAAACAGAAAAATACTTCCATCATTAATTATGCAAAAAAAATAAAATAAATAAAGTGTTGATTTAGTGTTTCAGTATGCTTATAAATTACGATAAAACTTGCTGAGTATGCACTGTTTTACGGTTGTTCTAAAAATGGACGGAAACTTAAATTTCGCCTCGTTTTAATCTTTCTTAATTTTTTAATTGTGCCCCCCCCCAAACGAATATAATCAAAACAGTAACATTCAACAATTGTACTTTATGTATATAAAACACAAAATATTTATTAAAAAAAAAAAAAATTAAAAAAAAGTTAATAACGAAAGGGAAATAATTCCATTTTTAAACGAAAAAGTCAGTTTACCTAACTTACTGTATTAATGCTATTTTTTTAAGCAAGAAAAAAAAGGTAAATATACAGATACGCTACTACAGAACACCGACCACTCTAATTTGTTTTTGTATAGGTAATTGAGGTCGCTGACAACGAATCTGATAGCCAAACTTGGGGCAAATTTACCGTTTGCATGGTATTTACCCATGAACCCACGAACTTTTTTCCACCATTTTGCAGCTTCCATTTATACTACGCACATGCACGCTGTAGCATAAACGACGGCTTCACCAAGCAAACTACGTTGGGGGGGAGGGGATTTTTTTTTCCAGGACATAGAATTTTCTAATTTTCAAAAATACATTATAGCGCTTTTTGGGTGGAAAATTTAAAATTAGCTGAAAAAGAAATAAAATAAGAAAAGGAAAGCACACCAAGTTGGAGTAGGGGGGTGGGGGTTAATTTATCTGTTTTTTTTTTTTTTTTTTACCTGGAACATCGAATTTTATTTACCGATGTATTGGAGCATTCAAGATGGAGTCTGATTCTCTCTGTAACACGGTAAGTTTGGGAAAAGATGTTATAAATAAAAAACCGGATAAAATACTGTTAAAAACTCGCTCAATACATGTTACTGTGACATAGGTTGACATATATTCGGCGGGTTTTTAATAGTATTTTGTATAGTTTTTTATTTATAACACCTTTTTTCCAAACTTACGGTGTTAAAGAGAGTGTGAGACGCCATCTTGAATTTTCCAATACATCGGTAAACACTGTATGTTTTTCGAGCTGAATAAATATGTTACATTGAATAAAAACACGAAAAATATATCCAGTTTGGCAGAAAAGTAACTTATCTTGCTTTTGATAACCTTTATTTGTTATATTTTTGTTTTTTGACAACTTTTTCGAATCTATGTGTACAGTAATACAAACCCAAACTTCGGAGGTTGGAACCCCCCCCCCCACCTAAAATGTACTTGGAAAAATCGATTTTATAGTGAGATTTAAGAATGGTTAGTCGAAAAAAAAGGTGAAAAACAAAACAAATAATCAATAAATAATTGTTACCAAAGGCAATAAATGCTACTTTTTTTTACTTACATTGAATATTTTCAAGCGCTTTTCTTTATTTTTTAATAATCTAATGCGGGTGTGTGGGTGCCAAATACCTCCAGATTTTCTAGAATTTCCCGCTAGATTGTAAACTAAATCTCCAGATATAGCAGGAAAACCGCTAAATTGTAACACTGGTCACGTGACAGGAAGCGGTAATAAATAATTGTCCTTAAAAAAAAAAAATGGCCTCTCGGTACAAAGAAATCCACCTATTTATCATAGAAAAATTAAGTATAATGTTATAATTAAAAAGAAATATATAAAAACACACATGGATATAGTAAATATATTATACCAAAACGTAGAAGCCATCCGTCCAGTGTTTTTTTAGACAATTAATTCCGAACGAACCAACATTTACATTTATATATATATATATATATATATATATATATATATATATATATATATATATATATATATATATATATATATATATCGTTGTAATTTCCTAGATGTCCATCCATTGAAACTCCGGTGCGTTCAATGACAAAAAGAGCGTAATTATTATAAGTATATTTATTGATAAAAACATTATTAGCTACATATGTGCATACATGTTTCTGATGCAATTCCTTTATAGAAGTAGTGTCTTCAAACTTGTTTTTTTTTTTAAATTTATTGTAAATAGTTCTATTTAAATTTTGGGTTTAAAAGAAGATTAGGTCTGGAGACACTGCTTCTCTAAAGGAGTTGCAGCAGAAACAATAATGTTATATATATAGATTCATAAATATTTCTTTTTTACTGTTACGTAATATTTTTGTGTGTTCCATATATAAAATAAGTAAAATAAAGACTTAATTAATAAAAAACAATACTTTTTCTCGAAAATGCCGCAACATATAAAGCAAAAAGCGATATAAAATAAGATATGAATATTTTGAAACCCCGCTATGTTGTACCATAGCAGCCTAGGATTGAGATGAGATCGGGTATATTTTTCTTTTTATAGGATAGATTGTTGCCCTAAAACTTTTATTGAAAAAAAAAAAACAAAAAAAAAACAAACCAAAAAATAAAAACCAAAACGAACCAAACAAAACAAAAAACAACTCAGGTAACATGATTATGTAATAGAGCTGACATCTATTCAATGTTGCCGCCTTCAGCCTCAATCACCACCTCTATGCAGGTCCGGAACTAGGTGCATGATTTTTCCACAAGCGCCGGTGGGAGCTCGGCGAATACCCGGCGGATGGCGGGGATCAGGCTGGCTTTGGTGTTGTGGGAGTTCATGCTGGTGATGTTCTCGACGTATGACCGAACGGATTAGTCCAGCGGATTCGGGGCAAGGGAGGAAGTGGGCCAGTGAGAGAAGGGTACAAAGCCCTCGTAGTACTCTATTTAAAGTCAAGCCTGGGTCTCTTTGGACTTGTGGACCGGCGCCGAGAACTGCTGCCACACCCAGAGTCTGTCAGCGGCCATTTGATTGCACCAGGGGATAACCACACTCTTCAGCACATCCAGGTACGTTTTGGTGTGGACTTTTCAAGCCGACTTCGAAGATGTGAGGTGGCATGATGTGGCCCTCACTTGAAACCACACCAAAGATTATAATTGTGGCCGGAACCTTTGTTTTCATCACCCTGTGAACGTCCCTATTTTTCGTGGCAATCCAACGATGCATTTTTGAGTGCTGGCGCAATGGTCCTGTTGTCATAATTTGGATCAATAGAGAACACGTTGTACAGCGACGCATCTCCGATCTCACTTTCAGACATGATAGAAAGCTTCTCTCGCTTTTGGGGGTTGCACACAACTGGCCAAGTAGTAATTAGTTTGCAAAAAAAAAAAAAAAAAAAAAAAAACGGGGTTTCATCAAATGGAAATGGAATCATATTGTCTTTTTTTTTTTTAGGGCGACAATTTTATCGTTCCACGTTTTTATTTCTTAGTACTTTTATTTTCTCTATCTTTCTTTATTTCCTTTTTTTTTCTCGTACATTCTTTTTTTGTTTCCATTTTCTTTTCTTTCTTTTACTCTATCGCCTTTTTCTTCCTTCTTTTTTCTTCTTTTCCTCATCATTACTCCCTCTCTCTCCCCTTTTCTTTGTCTTCATGCATGCCTTCTTTCTCTCGACTATTCAGCCAGTTTTTTATGATTCCAATCTTACCGACCACACTCACACCTCCATTGTCGATTATCGGGGAAGAGGGCGAGCGGCATCTCCCTCTGTTCTATGATTTTCCCACCCAATTTATCTACCCCCTATTAACAGTCATGCTGTGCGGGGCTAATCTGGTGACCAGTTTTATGAATGAGGCGGGGATCCATTTCTTTCTTCAGACGATCCTGCTCGCATTGCCTCCCTGGCAGGTGAATCCACCCCCTACTCATATAGGAAGGGAGGAAACATGTAACAAATTAACACTGATTGCTATGTTAAACATGGCTACCCTCGAAGATACTGAGGGGGGAACCTAGACTCTATCGTCGATAAAGGACCACAAAATTAGATGCCGATTCTACAAATTAAGCGCCAGACTACAAATTAAAAATAAAAATGGTATTTCGTTCTTGTATAATAATTCACTCTATATTAAAAAAACGAAAATAAATAAAAATCTTCACGGTGTACGTACTCGTGTCAAAACGAAAATATTATATCCTAAAGATCACGTGAATTGATCAAGTAGTTTTATTCTTTAATAAGAAAATAAGATATGTAGGTACGAGCAAAAATGGGCGGGGAAAAATAGAGGGACCTTGTTTTGAAAGCCGATTTATCATAATTCTTTTGTAGGTGTCCGACTACTTTTTGATTGAATTTGAAAGATTACAGACTAAAGTTAATTTACTAAAGGGGAGAAAAATTTGTACACGTGAAAAAAAAAGTTATGAAAAAATGTTTTCACGGATTTTTACAATGAATTTATTTAACTTCAAAATTTAGCTGAATTGGTAACAAATTCAGCTAAACTTTGAAGTTAAATAAATTCATTGTAAAAATCCTTTAAAAGATAAATATTAGTTTTCTGGGTCTATTTTAAAGATAATCAGTAAAATAAAGTCTAAGACATTGAATTAAATAAAAAAAAAAACACTTTGCTTGTGCAAAAATAACTTAATTAGCCCTCAAAAAGCAAGTAATTTACAGTTCGCCAAAAACGCAACAAATAATGGTTTGTAAACACGATTATAAGGAGGCCCAAAATTTCAGCCAATCGAAACGCTGTTTCAAAATGAAGTCATGATAGTAAAAGGAGGTAGGGGTGTCAGATTTCTTTTTTTCTCAGACGTGCATCCATACATTCCTATTCTGAACGTTTGTACCAATTTTTATCATTTTTTAATTTAATTATTTTTATGTTCCTGTTTTTAAATTATTTTTTAAAAATTATTGTTTGAGATTATACAAAGATTATGTTACGCCGAAAGTTTCACATTCTTGCGAGCAAGGAAATTATTAAAAATCTTGCATATAAAAATTATGCGAAATCTGTAATTTAAAAAAAACAAATAGAAATATTTTTCCTATCATAATTTTTTTGTGTGAAAATATTAAATAAACAATGCTTAATTCAATGGTAATATCGGTAGTTCGAGAGATTAATTTTTCTTCGAGTTATATCGAATTCATTAATACGGACTTTAGGGGCCTTTTCCGTAATGTTCCTGTAAAAATTATTTTATTTTTTTATTGTTACAAATTACGATGCTTTATTTATATAAAAAAAACAAAAATAAGTTCTTGCGTTTTTATTTACTACTAAAAACCATAACTTTAGTAAAAGTATTTTTTGCTTAAACAAAATAATAGATTTCTACTCAGATTTAAATAAAAATAATGCATTCATTATATTCCGTGATCATTATTTGATAAATACTGAAAATTTCATTAAAATTGGTTAATTTCCTGATTTTTGGTGAATTTTAAGTAAAGGGAAGGACCAAAATGTTTATACATTTTGAGCATCGGCATTCATTTTGCCCGTACCTATGATTATGCGTATCTGACGTGTGACTGTCTCGCTTGCCATTTTGAAAAAAAAATCTCAAGAAACAAAGAAAGATAACTTAACAAGAATTCATACATACTAGATTTATGCTGCAGTGATTTTCTTCATAAAATAAAACAACGTGATTTTGGAATATGATATTTTCGTTTAGTCACGAATATGTATATCCTATATATTTTTTCTTTTTATATCGGGGGAATTCTGGACAAGAATCGAATTTCCATTCAGTCTGAGCACTTTTAATGAGTGACAGAACAACGCTGTTTCTTTTTTACTAATGAATCGTCACTTATTAAAGCCAAAAGCCACTCGAATATAATGAATGAGTGATGAAGAATATTATGAGAGGGCCCGTGGCGCAGTGGATAAAGACCTTGAATCTTTACGGTTCCAGATGAGCAAGTGAGGAGGCTGAAGGTAACGGTTTCAGGAATAGTTGGCCGAAACGTCGTGAGACAACAAATGAGAGATGAGGATACTAGTCCGCAATAAATGAATGAATAAATAATACTCATCTCAGTAAACATTCCAATTAATTAAATAATAAATATTATGAAAGGATTGAAAATGATAAATGGCATGAACAAAGTTTGATTACTTTTTCATTAAGTTGAAAAGCTAGTATCCTAGGATTAGCGCACTATGGAGTGCAAAAATACCTGAGCAAGCTCATTGGAATTTCTTTTGTAAGAGAGCCTCAGTCAATTAGCTATAAACTAACCTCTTCGCAAAGAGAATAGAAGTCTAGGAGGGCGAACATCCTGAAACTGAACACGAACACACCTCAGCCTGACAGCAAAGTCACTATTGGGCTGATTATCGAGAACGTATCACCAACGTGTCTGAAATAAGTTAACTCAACTGTCGCAAACTGAAACTGTCGTAAAACTATCTCTAAATATATTGACTTAGGATCAGAAATCCTATGTCTGAATTGTTTTTTGTCTTTCTTAACCATTTCCTGCTGATTATATTCTAGTTTCGAGTATTAACCCTAGTACGTTTGTGCGCCTTGGTGGATCATTTTTAATCGCTGTAATAACTTTTTACTTCCAAGACTTTTTTCCTTTTATTTATTTTTTTTTAATGAATTTAACATTTCCAGGGGATGGTCGACGTTCAGAGTATCATTTTACGAGGAAGATGTATGATAAGTATATGTTGATGGTTGATTAAAAAAAACAAAAAAACCCCAAAAAACAAGCAAACGAAAAAAAAAAAAAAAGCGAAAGGAAAAAACATTCACCAGAAATTAGATAATTAATTTTCCGGTATTTTTGTAAATGATTAAACACGAAAGTTATTTTTCATTCATCACACCTGTATGTTCATCAAAAACTGTTTAAATCGTTCAACGTAATCGTTTGAAATACTGTTAGATAATTTAGATTATTTAGATAATTTAAATTAGGTTAAAAGTTAATTATCTATCTATCTATCTATCTATCTATCTATCTATCTAATTGGAAGTAAATGAGATTGATGTAAAGCTATGTTTTGGTAAAGGTTGTCAAACTATGTTGATGTGTAAACGGGACGAGTTGCACCGAAAGAGATTTGACTAGCATCGGAAGTATATGTCTTTCTGTCACGTGTTCTGGTTAGCTGAGAAAATAGATAAGTTGGAATTTGGACGCCGAGCAGAACGTATGGGTTAACGATTGTCTGTCCCTCTCCCTTGGGAGGGAGCTGACGTGTCTCAAATTTGAGACTAAGAGAAACCCACAAGAAAAGATATCCACGTCCCATACTTCTGCAGTCGACAACTGGGAAGTAATAATAAAAAAAAACTATTTAAAATCAGCCATCGTCTTGGAGTTGAAATGCATTCGTTCACAGGTCCCAGCTTCCATCCAAGGACAGATGCAATTTCCACGTGGACAAAAAACCAACAACACAGTTGGAAAGTTAATGAGGTATGTCGAAATACATATGTGCGTTTATGTTATGTCTGACACACACACACACGCAACACACTTCGACGATCACGGAACGTAAATAGAACAAACGGTTAAGAAGAGACGTTGCGAGCCTATCTTTGTTTTATCGTTATTTCCTTGGCAGGTGTTAGTCTGAACTCCAATCTCTGGTCCTCCCTCGCCAATCTTTTACGAAAAACACACGTCTAGCTGAATCCACTATCAAAAATTTTCCTCACTCTTTATCTGTGCCTAAATCAAAATGTAGATTCCATGAACAAAGCTTCTTCCTTAGAATTGCACGCCCGTGGAACTCTGTTCCGTCTGCCTTCTTCCCACCTGACTACAACCTGGATGTCTTCAAGTCCAACGTAAACAAATTCCTGATGAACCGCCCCCTTAAGTAGACACTTTATTAAATCTCCACACTAACGTACTGTACTTGCAATAACCCTTATCCCTGAGTGGCTTCCGGGCCTTGATAAGTGGTGACCACCTTGTAAAAAAAAGATACCAGAGAACCCCACTATAAATATTGAGTAACACTGCACACAATCACATGACGTATATATGAACCACCTCCATAATGTTACACTATTGTATATAGATCAGAGAGCAAAAGCGCAAACAGCTATTTGTATGCTTAATTGCACGATTATTTTTCAACAGTTCATAATAAATTAATGCATGGTGCTATGTGTAATTGAATTGCATTATTATTTTTTTAAAAGAAAAGAATATTATGAAAAACAAGTTAATGTACGAGAGTAAAGTCTCTTATTTTTTACTAAAAAAGTTGAAGCGCTACAAAGACACGGTCGGTACCATCAAAAACAGCGACCTTTTGTGCTCCAGAATTTATTTTTCTACATAGCCACCACCATTCCTAATACACTTTTGCCAGGAATTCAATGACGTGTCTCTACTTATGATACACGTCCACAACAGGAGTTTCTTTCTTAGTCTCACACCGTCAATATTTGCAACAGAGAGATGAAACTTTCAAGCCATGTATGCATAAGTTCAGTCATCATAAAAATACAATTTCCAGTTATCTCTGATTCATTTAGGCGGAATAAAAATAGGAGGTATTACTATTGGAATACCCCCCCCCCCCGTGAGTGTTGATTATAATAACAAAAAAGGCGAGCAAGACGAAAAGAAGAAGAAGAAAAAAAGACGCAATGAAACGTATCTGATAGTTGTTTATGCAAGTTTTCTGGTGCTTTTACTTATCTAGTTTATGAAGGGTCCGGAGGACCTCACTAGAATTACAGCCCGAGTAGTTCTTTCTTTAATCTGCTATATAAGTTTGTTTTAACGAATAATCTTGTTTATAGGCATGTTTTAACCATCCTTCCCTATCTACTTACTTGATAGTGTCCGCTCCCAAAACTAGAGCGTCACATATGTAATATTGAAGAAGTCGGTTCCCTAATGATGCAACACAAAACAAGCAGTTGAAAGTACTGGGGTAATGGAAACACTTCTTGATTCATGTTCGATCGTAAAGTCGCCAAAACAAGGTGCCGGTTTGGAATTATTGAAGAAGTCGGCTTCCTTAACTGGATGGCACAAAGCCATCAGCTGAAAGTACTAAGATCATGGAAGAAGGAGAATACAAAAATACGAGGCAATGTCTTTCATCTCAAGAACCTTATGAAACTGGATTTGTTGCGCCCTGAAATAAATAACTTGTCTCCCCACGAGGGCAAAACGAACCCAGCCATGCCGGACTCTTACCGTGTTTTGTGTGAGGATTGCTGTCGATGAACTCTACTCGGAAAGTTTCAGGATGGCTTGCCTTCTATGAACTATTTACACATGTATGTCTAGATTAAACCCTTCTCTGTGGACTACCCATAGTCAGGTTGGTGATTTTCTATTTCTCGCTGGCTCCGTTCTAAAAGAAAGGAAGATGATCGACGCCTATTAATTGGTTCTAAATGACTTGCCGTTATGCATTTGATTCCACATGTGAAGTTTTCCTCCTTGCATTACGCTTAGCTTATCGAGAACCATTCAGCTCAAGGGAATTTCTTGTGTATCAAGCCCTGACTGGTATTCCGATGAACATTCAGCCAGAGGAACTTTCATTGCATTTCAAACCCTCACTAGTCTGTTGGTGAACACTGAGACCGAAAGGCATTGTGTTTTAAGCCCCATCGGGCCTTCAGATAATGGAAATATTTCTGACACATGCTTCTTTTATTTCTGTTAGTTACATTTTTTTTTATTACAACATCGTTCAGTTGTTAATTGTTCTACAGAAAAATTAAAAATCGAACCTTCCCAAATTGATATAACTCAACTGTCTGGATTTTTGTGTGGTCCTTTATATTTTTCTCGCTTTGTTGAAGCTTTCTGCTTTCCACCAGCCTGCCGAACCTCTGCCGTTCTCGCTTCAGTTGTTAACCGTATGATTTAATGAGGATACATGGATTTTTCTTTCTTTTGCTTATACCCGACTTAATATCATATGGAAGCCTTTGACGGGAGACAGTTTGGTGGCGCATTTTCGATGGCGGACTCCTCTGCCCTTTGACCAAGCCGGAGCAGAACAAACTAACCACAAGTCCGAATGCTGGAACTGAAGTTAAACTCAACGCTCAGAACCGAACCGGAGATGTAATGTGGGGGCTCGCAACCTGATTTTTTCAGACTGAAAAATTTGTATTCTCCGACGAGTCAGTCTTTTGTTGACCGGAAAATCAAGAGGTATTGGAATTTCTAAATACTCTGATATGCTGGACTGAGCAATTTCTTTTCGAGACAAGGCAGAAGTGAGCAGATGGAGAGAAAAAAAGTGGGAATTTTTAAATGAACCTTCTATGATGAAAATGGAATCAATGACTAAGAGTAAACTGCTAGACATCGGCGATGGGCTGGAATTGAATGTCAGGAAGTCAACGAGGAAAGGAGCCTTAATGCGCTCAATTGGTGGATGAATAAATATTCGAGGCGGGAATCCTTGAAGAATTACGGGTGGAAACAGCGAATCTAACGGCCGGACAAGTAGAGCTCGAGAAAGGCAAGATTCAGGACAAATTCGAATTGGAAAAGGCAAGAATAAAGCAGGGGATTATGACGCAAGAAATGAGGCTGACCAGAACGCAAGAAACCGAATCGAAGATATAATACTGTGAAAGAGTCAAATACGATCTAATATGGATTACTGTTGTCATATTTAAGATGGCGCCGCTCAGATCAGCCTTTTCTGATACAAAGCCGACTTCGAAAACTCGTGGGCGATGTCCTATTCTCCACCGTGCAGACTCTTTTTCACAAAAAAACCTTACTAGTTTTTCCCTACTCTATCGCAACTTTATAACAATGCGCTCGACTGAGCTTCATTCTATGTCACCCATTAAAACATTCACAACAAAAACCGTCTAGCTACAACCACTGTCAATAAAATCCCACCCCTCTCTCTCTGTCTCTCTCTGTTCCTAGAAACTAAACAGAAATTTCATGAGCCAAGTTTCTTTCCTGTTCAACCAAATAACCCTTATCCTTGAGTGATTTTTGGAACTTGATAAAAGGTGACTCATTTGTAAAAATAAAAAAAAGTGCTTTTTTTGGTTCAGTCTATGAAGGATTAAAAAATATTTCATGCACGCATTTTTTTCTATCCTGTTTTGTCAAAAAATAAAACTTTTAAAAACTAAACCGGCGCCCACATGGTTCTCGATCAACATTCAAATTCAACGAAACCTGGGTTACCATAAAAGATGGAAGAGTGTATAATGTTTATGCAGGTATGTAATACAGTTGTTCCATGAGAATGTTGCAGAGTGAAAACTTTTAAAAAATAAAAAAATGTTCTCGGAGTAATGTGAAATATGAAAGCAGACCGTTAATTCGCCCCCTCCACACTCGTTCTATCTATCTATCTATCTATCTATCTATCTATCTATCTATCTATCCATCTATCTATATATATATATATCTATCTATATCTCGTCATATCTATTTATCTGTTTCGCCATATGTAGTTATCTATGTCCCGTCATAAGTACATGTATGTATGTATGTATGTATGTATGTATGTGTCTACCTACCTACTTACCTATCTATCTATCTATCTATCTATCTATCTATCTATCTAGCTATCTAGCTATCTATCTATCTATCTATGTAGTCAGTTGTATGGCTATCTACCTTAAGTCTCGTCATATCTATCTATCTATCTATCTATCTATCTATCTCGGCATATCTATTGATCTGTTTCGCCATATCTATTTATCTATATGTTTCGTCATAAGCATGTATGTATGCATGTATGTATGTATGTATGTATGTATGTATGTATGTATGTATGTATGTATGTATGTACCTACGTATCTATCTGTCTATTTGAATATGTACATTATCTATGTATGTATATACATTTGCCTATCAACATCCGATGTAGTCATTGTATACAATCTGCCAAATGCATGCATGAGATAGAGAGAGAGAGAGAGAGAGAGAGAGAGAGAGAGAGAGAGAGAGAGAGAGAGAGAGAGAGAGAGAGGAGTGGTTGTAGAGTATATGGTAATAATTGTTATTGTTTGAATAACGTTTTATATTTAGTCAAACACAATCTTCTAATCCCAATTAGTCTTTGGTCTCTGGATGTTTTTTCTTTCCTTCTTTTAAATATCGCAGGACACATGCCCATTGCCCATGGAATGGATTAGACAAGGTTCCTTTCTGGTGCCAGCCGAAGTCTTCCCGTTTGTATACAGCTTTCCAGAAGTGTACATAGACAGACTAGACTATTATGACCTCCGACCCCACGTGACTTTGCATATATAGTTGTGTGACATCCAATTTTAGTTGACCCTCGTCCGTGAACCGAAGAACCGGAAGCAAACAGTTCAAAATATGATAATTGTAAAACTTCCGATATTTTGTTTGTTTTTTTACAAAATTACTTTCATATTCTAAAATGTATAGAAATCACGTATAATAATTAATCACGTGCGTTTTAATCAGCAACTCAATTTGTGGTTGTTGTTGAACAACACTCATGATCATTTTGCTGGCATTCGTTTCCCCGACATCTTTCTGTTAAGAATTACTACTAGAAGGATATCGGGCACTTATGGGAAGAACCATGAAGGTTGCCAACATCTCTAAGTGAAAATGATTCTGTGGAACGAGCGGAATTCGAACTTGGCACACGCAGGTCGTCAGTCCGTGTCGGTAATCACAAGCCACTTTGCTGACTTTGTAGTTGAATAACTGGAGCATGCACCGAGTGTATATACGTCATCACTATAATATATTATCAAATGAAAGAATGACAACGTTTATCCGTCCAAAATAATTAAAGAAAGTAGAAAAGGGTATAATTGAACAATTAAATGTGTCGAAAGTGGATGTTAGGTTTATTTTCGACCGCCTCGTAGCTTTCGTTTTCCTTATTTTTAATTCTTTAATTCTCATATTTCATGAGCGATGTTTCTGACAAAGGAGGAAAAATTGTTGGCTTCTAGATCGAAATCTATCCATTAAATATTTTTCGTTGGTTAATTTTAACCTTGAACTAGTACTTTTTCCTTCTTTTTCCTTTATCTTCTTACATCTAGTGGTTCCATGTCTTATTAGGAGCGATTTCCATAAAAAAAAACAAATTAATTTTTATTAACAACTTTTTAAAACAATGTACACAAGCCGCGCGTGCGTGGCCTCCCTTTGGTGCTGAATGTGAGATGACACCACAAAAAATAATGAAGAAATGATGAATGTGAAAAGTTTGAAGGGCCAACGTTGCCTTCACATTTTCGCCAAGTTTCAGAAAAATCTAATGGATGAGGCAAAAGTTATGACGTAAAAAGTGTCATTTTTTGCAATTTTGGGGCATTTGTTACTCCTTTTTTCCTTCAGTAAAAATAGAAAAACGGTGCAATTTCACGCCTTAAGACATGTATATTTGAATTTAGCACCATGGAAAACCACTATATAGATATACATATCAAGTTTTTGCCTTGATATATGTAATATATCAAGTAATATGAAAAAAGAGCTCCAAAAAGGCATGTATTTTAGTCTCAGAGAGATGCGAACCAGAATTTTGCCAAGGTCACACATACTGAATTTATATTAAGAACAATGGCCTTCACATTTTGGCGAAGATTCAGGAAAATCTAATGGATGGATCAAACGCTATGGGGCAAAAAGAATCATTTTTGGCCATTTTGGGACATTTTTGACCGCTTTTGAGCCTTTGGGGACGCCGAATCCCAGTGTAAATGGGTAACGGTGAAGTTTCAGGCCTTAACACATATATATTTGAGCTGACCACTGTGAAAATATATATATAGTCGGACATATAAAGTTTTTGTTGAGAAATATGAAAAAAAGCGCCACAAAAAGGGGCGTTTCTAGCACTAAAAGTCCCCGAGGACGCGAACAGAATTTTGCCGGGGTCACTCATACTGGATTTATATTAAGAATAATAGTCTCCACATTTTGGCCAAGGTTCAGAAAAATCTAATTGATGGATCAAAAGTTATGGGGCAAAACGTGTCACTTTTTGCCATTTTGGGGCATTTTTGACCTCTCTTGAGCCCCCGGGGACGCAACGGGAATTTTCGCAAACATTTTTCCCCTGTGCACATCTATTTAATGAAATACAATTTGTGGCAAAATTTCAGGAAAAACTAATAGACAATCGTCCGGAATAACGGACACACGGACGCACGCACGGACGCCACTGAAAACCTAGGTCCCTCTCCGATAAATGGGGGGACCAAAATGAAAAGTTAGTAAAGAGTAGATTCAGAGTGTCGCAGGAATGTTCTATATGTGCTGTATTTCTTCTTAAAAAAAATGACGACACATTGATACGCGAAAATATGACAATATATCTTTATTATTGGTCACGGTGATGACTGGTTGGTTGTTTTGAACGAGAATTCGGCGAGTTGATTCTTCTTAAGCCTAAATCGTCAACCAACTCCGATCCCATTTCAGGGTTGTTATTAGGTAATAATTTGTGACCACCTCAAACGCTACCTTGGGACGGGACTGACACTCTAGCGCACCTCTCACAGGGTATTTTATTCTGTGATAGTCGTTTCAATGAATTGACTATTTTTGGTGCAGCTTAATTGCACCTGTATGTACTTCTTGTCGAAGATGACATTTCAAACGTCCAAGATTTAACTTATCTTTTTTGACAATCGAACATGTTTGTTATTTCTTTCCATGCAGGTACCAGTTTCATATTTTTAAAAAATTTATTTAAATATTATATTTTTAGTCCATCCGATAATTATTTTATGTTGTTTCTAGCATTATGTTTTCAGGTAATCTCTTCTTGTAAAAAGATTCTTTCTACAAACAGACATGATATTTAATAGGTGAAAAAAGGTGTTTATTTCGGCTGGTGCCGCGTGAGTGTATATATAAATTAGATAGGCATGGTAGATATGCGTGTATATTAAAGGGTCTATATTGTTGTTGATCTCAGAACCAATTAAAAATATCCGGCATATTAAAAACATCCTTGAGTTCTGAAACCAACCCACAATTGATACTGATCCTAAGACGAATTCGAAGGAACTGAAACTGAAACTGCTTTTGTAGATATATCAGCAAAATCTTATTATACGAACATACTGGAAGCGCATGGAGAGTACTGTCATTTTCAGAAGATTTCTTGTCACTCAAATTCCATAGAAAACTGTCATTACACACAGGAGCTTAATGGTAAACTAATATTGCGATAACTTAATATGATTTAAAAAGAAGTTATATTTTTTAACTCTAAGTCGCTCCAGACACTGTAACATAAGAGGATAGTGATAATTTGAGGCCTTATTCATAATGCCACCCTAAGGGGAAAGTTGTGCAGCGAGATATCTGTCCACATTACATTCACATTATCGCATATTGTTACAGTTAGGGAAACAGGAAGTAGGAAGGGAATTCCTAAGGCAAGCAGTTCGAGGAAAGAAGCTATTAGAGTACAAAGCTTTCCGACATCTGGTTATCTATACAGTGAAGGGGTGGGATTTAACTGATTTAACTGAAAATTTTGGGAGACATGTTGTAACTCTGGTCCCAGGGAACACAATATCTTTTTACCAGTGGACGATCACTGGTGATAATTGGTGTGAGCACTCTTAGTCGACAAGAAGTGACACCTCACTCCAAGAAACGCTCCATTTCGATTTCGCCTGGAAGTGAATAAAAAATACTGAAATAGTGAGTAGATTTCCTGTTACTCAGATTCCAGAGAAAACACTGATGCGAGGGCGCTAAGTGATTTGTGATAATGATCGGAAGAAAAAGAGAGTACTGGAAATTGAGGGGACCTGTTGTCACTCAAACTCCAAGGAAATACACAAATTTTTATTCGCGAGTTTGCTTGCCCCCCCCCGCGAGGACAGAGTTAAGTTTGAATATAAAATATTTCCACTCTCCTCAAGAAGGGGTACTCTAGATTAGGACAAAATTAGAAATTTGCTTCAGCTCCTATTTGCTTGGCTCCCCACGAGGACAGAGTAAGAGAATAGGTCAGTTTTTAATTTGTGGAAAATCCAGCCCCTTAAAAAGGGACGGTCTTGGTTAAATCATCCCGGTCATCATAATACCACATTTATTCTAGAGGTCATGCTATTTAAAATATCACTAAAACACTGCTTTACTTCTATCTGTATGGGCGAGAAGTTACGGAGAAAGCCGGGTGTAAAAATACACCCAAGGTGTAGTAATGATAAACGTGGAAAGGTGTAGTAAAAATAAATAAAATAACTTTAATAACCAGAATAATCGAATAGTATGTTATTTAAAAAAAAAATAGCGTTAATCCCCTCCATGTGTAGATAGATTAGTTCATCTATATAAATAAAATAATTAATGTATGTATATGTATTTATGTGTAAATATTTAACCGATAAACTCTTAAACTTCTGATCACATAACACTGAAATTAATAGGAAATAGAAATCACACACCTAAGATGGTGCATAACGAGTAAAATTTATGTTTGGATGGATGAATAATGCGTACAGAAGTCGGCAACTTGAAACGCAAAATGTTCATTTCAATTTGCTGACATAGTTCTATCCCTTTTTGCGCATGCGCGAATTTATTAATAACTTGAAGTGATTTAATTTTAAATCTTTTTTAATCTATCTATCTGTCGATAGCTCAAACGGTAGAGAACGTAGCTGGAGCGCTGAATGTTTTGGTCTCTATTCAAGCTGATGGCACCTAAGTCATTAAAAAAAAAAACTTTTAAAATCGGTACTGTGTATTAGATATAATATAGCATTCAATAATAAATACGAAATCTGCATTAATTAAAATATATTTAAGCGTATTTTACGACCAGGCAAGCCCCCCCCCCATACCGCTAGTCTGTTATGAATATAAGCGAGAGAGAGACAGATAGATAGATAGAGATAGATAGATAGAGAGAGAGAGAGAGAGAGAGAGAGAGAGAGAGAGAGAGGGGAGGGGGGTCAAGTAACTTCTTTATCATTATTCCTACTTTAACGGTTCATTAGCCAACGATCATCGAATCAGTTCAGTCCATAATTTTATGACAATTCTCTCAACACAAGTTCGTTTCTTTTCACAATAAAACGTTGGACTCTTTTCGCTGTATCCTAACAATAAAAAATCAAACTATTTAGGGATTAAAAGATAAGGGTAATCATCTCATATCCACCCGACTTTTGACCACACCACAACGATGTACCCTACCTGCCATCCCTTTCTCGCCCCCTTGAACGGACCGCAAAAGAAAAGACACCATTAAATAGCCTTATTATTTACAGCCCAGGTGGTAGGAAGCGAGGAGATTATTATTCACCTCATTTCGGGTGTGATGGCGTTGCCGTGTGCGAACTACTCTCCACAAAGGTGAGCCCATTCCTTCAAATTGCACTCTCAATAGATCTTTTGAATCCGGTACAGACTGTGTACCGCAGGTTATAACCCAAATCCATTTCTAACCCTGCATTCAGTTAGACGTCATTGGTAGATCTCAAAACAGGTGCGAGTATATTTGACAGCAATAATCATATTCACGCACTGGTTCTCGTTAGATCACAGAAGTTAAGCAACGTTAAGTTTGGTCAGTAATAGATGGGTAAACATAAATACGTACAAAATGAATGCCGATGATTAAAATGTATAAACATTTTGACCTCTCCCTTTACTTAAAAAATCACCAAAAAACCAAGAAATTAACCAATTTTAATGAAATTTTCAGTATTTGCCATATAATAATCACAAAATATAATAGACTCAGCCTATCCTGCCTTGACAGAGTACAAAAAAGGCTTCGTGGCTTAGTGGGGGATGCCCTTTTCTCTTCCCTGCAACCTCTCTCCCACAGGAGAGACGTTGCGAGCCTGTCTTTGTTTTATCGTTACTTCCATGGCAAGTACTCGTCTGAGCTCCAATCTATGGTCCTCACTCGCCAATCTTTCACGAAAAACACCCGTCTAGCTGAAACCACTGTCAAAAATTTTCCCCACTCTTTATCTGTGCCAAAATCAAAACATAGATTCCATGAACAAAGCTTCTTTCTTAGAAGTGCACGCCTGTGGAACTCAGTTCCGTTTGCCTGTTTCCCACCTGACTACAACCTGGATGTCTTCAAGTCCAACATAAACAAATTCCTGATGAACCACACCCTTAAGTAAGACACTTTATCAAGTCTCCAATACTAACGTACTATACACGCAATAACCCTTATCCCCGAGTGGCTTCCGGGCCTTGATAAGTGGTGACTACCTTGTAAAGAAAAATTCTTGTTATAACCCTCGCTGTAAGTAATCAAACGCAATTGATCCCATTTATCATTTCTCACCCGACAATGGATCTTTCTCATTAACCCTTATCCTCGAGTAATTCTTGGTCTTGGCGAATATAAATAGTAGGTACATGCAAAATAAATGGCCATTCCCCAAACATAAACATTTTGCCCCCTCCCTTCACTTACATAATCCTCAAAATTCAGGAAATCACCCAATTATAATAACATTTTCAGCATTTATCACAGAATATAAAGACCATATTATTATTATTTTAAAATCGTTGGGAAAATATATTATTTTGTGTAAAGTTATATTTTTAAATTCTAAAAAAATCGCCTGAATTTATTTTTTCATTTTTATGAAAATAAAGCGTCGTAGATGTTAAATTGAAATTTTAAAACATTCAGGAACATTATTAATATTATGAAAAACGGAACATTATGAAAAAAGCCCTTAAGGTTCGTGTTAATGAAATCCATATAACTAAATATAAAATTAATTTCTCGAACTAACGATATTATCATTGTATTAATCATTGTTTATTCAATATTTTCAACCTAAAATAATATAATTGCATTGCAAAAAAAAAAAAAAAAATTAATTTGGTAATAATTCTCGCGAAAATTTCAAATATCAAAATATTAATTTACTTGTCCGACGTCCAGTGTCACAAAAAACATCATCGTCACAAACATTAATTAATGAGAAATCAATTACCTCACTTTATAGTCGCTCTTTATCAGCTAAAAATCATTAAAACCATTTCCCTACCATCTCCCCCCAAATTTTCAAAACAAAAAACGATGACTGCCTGTTTATCAGTTAAAAATCATTAAAACTTTATAGTCGCTCTTTATCAGCTAAAAATCATTAAAACCATCTCCCCCCAAATTTTCAAAACAAAAAACCATGACTGCCTGTTTACGGTTTAAAATTATCTATTTTATTTTATATATAAAAAAAGTTATTTCAGCGGAGACTGTAAGTTTTTTTTTTTATTATAGATTCTTTTTAAAATTCAAAATATGTGCAAGTGAATTGACATCTCTTCCTTTATAATTTATGGTTGTAATTTCCATTTAAAATATGTAACTTTTTAAATATTTTTTTTTTAATTTTAAAAGGTTAAAAAAGAATTTACTAAAAAGATTGTTTTAAATTCGTCGTTATTTGTTTTATTTTATCTTATTCATTTTATTTATAATGTGTTTAAATAATTTTCAGCTACCGTGAAATTCCTACGGATTTTGCTAGTTAATATAATATTTACCTTGTGCGCATGGACGTGTAAATATCAGCGTAAGAATTTATTTTATAATCTTGAAAATAAAACAAAATGCAAAAATCGAGAACCAGAGTCACTGAGCAAAACAATTTAAAAGATAAGATTATTTCTCCTAAAGATTAATTTGAAGAAGTAGTGGGACAACAATACCAGTATTTCTGAGCTCAAATGCATTTCCTCTTGACAGCCAACGAACATTTATGTGAAAAAAAAGTGAATGATGGGTTGCATAACTTCTTGAAAAGTCGTAAGTTGAGTTCTCCTCCTTTGACAAAATTCATAATTTGAATTATTGGTACTCTTGCAGAATTTGACCCGAATTCTCGTCAAGCATGAATCGGGCGAGACCGGCAATTATCGGTGTCAGCCGAGCGTCGTAAAAGACGCAGACTAATGAAAAAAAACAAAAACAACAAAAAAACAAAAAAAAAAAAAAAAAAAAAAAAGCGGAAAAAATACAAATGCAAATAATAAAAAGTAACAAAAATAACAAAAATAACAAAAAAAAAAAAAACCTACCTTAAAAAATGAAAATATGTTTATTTCATTTTAGTATTTAATTTAATTTTCTTTTTGAAAAATATTTATCAACAGAAACATTGTTTGTTTTTTCTCCAAGAAATGATTTTTAACCGTATAATTGTTAGGTGTAAACTCTCCAAGAAATGATTTTTAACCGTATAATTGTTAGGTGTAAACTCTCAAAGAAATGATTTTTAACCGTATAATTGTAAGGTGTAAAATCCCCAAGAAATGATTTTTAACCGTATAATTGTCAGGTGTAAAATCTCCAAGAAATGATTTTTAACCGTATGATTTTCAGGTGTAAAATCCCCAAGAAATGATTTTTAACCGTATGATTTTCAGGTGTAAAATCTCCAAGAAATGATTTTTAACCGTATAATTGTCAGGTGTAAAATCTCCAAGAAATGATTTTTAACCGTATAATTGTCAGGTGTAAAATCTCCAAGAAATGATTTTTAACCGTATGATTTTCAGGTGTAAAATCCCCAAGAAATGATTTTTAACCGTATGATTTTCAGGTGTAAAATCTCCAAGAAATGATTTTTAACCGTATTATTGTCAGGTGTAAAATCTCCAAGAAATGATTTTTAACCGTATAATTGTCAGGTGTAAAATCTCCAAGAAATGATTTTTAACCGTATGATTTTCAGGTGTAAAATCTCCAAGAAATGATTTTTAACCGTATAATTGTCAGGTGTAAAATCTCCAAGAAATGATTTTTAACCGTATAATTGTCAGGTGTAAAATCTCCAAGAAATGATTTTTAACCGTATGATTTTCAGGTGTAAAATCCCCAAGAAATGATTTTTAACCGTATAATTGTCAGGTGTAAAATCTCCAAGAAATGATTTTTAACCGTATGATTTTCAGGTGTAAAATCTCCAAGAAATGATTTTTAACCGTATAATTGTCAGGTGTAAAATCTCCAAGAAATGATTTTTAACCGTATGATTTTCAGGTGTAAAATCCCCAAGAAATGATTTTTAACCGTATGATTTTCAGGTGTAAAATCTCCAAGAAATGATTTTTAACCGTATTATTGTCAGGTGTAAAATCTCCAAGAAATGATTTTTAACCGTATGATTTTCAGGTGTAAAATCCCCAAGAAATGATTTTTAACCGTATGATTTTCAGGTGTAAAATCCCCAAGAAATGATTTTTAACCGTATAATTGTTTAGGTGTAAAATCTCCAAGAAATGATTTTTAACCGTATGATTTTCAGGTGTAAAATCCCCAAGAAATGATTTTTAACCGTATAATTGTCAGGTGTAAAATCTCCAAGAAATGATTTTTAACCGTATAATTGTCAGGTGTAAGTACAAATTTTTGTTTGTTTGTTTTGTTTCCTTTTTTGTAACCGTATTTTTTTTCCTTTTTTATATTCAAGACTTGTTGTTCAGTCAAGTTCCTTTGGTGGCACTGTCAATTTGTACATCTCCAGGAGAAACCATCCTTTACACACGATCTTTTTTTAAGTAAACATTTGTGTTTACAATTGTTGCATCTCATTTTTTGGGGACACCAATTTCTTCTCCTGATAATATGAGATTAACCTGTATAGATTTATTTTTTTGTCCATCATTTTTTCTTTGGCGAGTTTGAAAATATATTTGTTTGTCAGCTTCTTTTTGTTGGTTTAGTTGCTTTCTTCCAATTCGAATGTCGTCTGCTTCCATTTAGATAGCGCTTTTTCTTTGGCTAATCAAACTCCCAAAAATTCAATTAAAAAAAATAATAAATAAGTAATCAGAAAATAAAAAGTCACCCCGCCCCCTTAATATCACCTTAAAAATTACTAAAAACATAACAGAAAAAAAATTAAATAAATAAAATAAAAAGTCGAGTTAGCGTTTCAACATTTGAACAACGCTCGGCTGACACCGATGATTGCCGGTATTCTTCAGAATATCCGAGGTCTTGGTAGTTAGTTAAGATGGAACCTCCTTCAGTTCTTCTGAGGTCTTGGTAGTTAGTTCAAGAGGAGAACAAAAGAGAATCTCTTCTTTAAATGAATCTGAGTGAAACTTACCTTGCAAACACCATCAACTGAGAACATGATGCCACATCGGTTGATTCATCAATTGAAGATAAGCCAAATGCTGAAGATTTGATCTCCTGGAAAACTTGTTCCTTGATGTCAATGACCATATCGCTTATCCTTCTTTGAACAGTACTGTTTGATAATGGAACCAGTGCAAATTTTTTCTTCATTTCATCTCCCAACATAATTTCAACCATTTTTGAGAACTTAATATTTTCCCCAATTGTATGTTTTTTTTTCTGTTTTGCTATTTCAAGTGCTACAAACATACAAAACTTCAGTAACTTTTTGGTTTTCTTCTTTAAAATCCTGTTGAAAACAGCATAATGATTTTGAGAGCATTTTCATGGTGTTCAAAAAAAATTTTGTTTTTGTCTTTGTAATGAGGATGAACATTTTGCAAATGTTGCTTCATCTTTGCTGGTTTCATAGAACCATTTGTCAAAACTTTACTACAAATAAACACTTCTTCTCCATTTATGATGATGGATGTGAATCCATATTCAATATATGAATGATCGTATTTTCCTTTTTTGATACTCATGATGGGCTCCAAATTCTGTATATACAAACAAGAAAAAAATTAAACTATAAATAGGTAGAATATTCACTCCCTGAGAACCCACAATTCACCCCTGGGGTGAATTCCACTCCCATTGAGAACTTATGGTTTCGGAGTTAAAATCAATTTTGTATTACATAGTAATAATATAAAGTGATAATTTCTAAGCTCGTCATTTCGATAAAAAATCTTAACAACTTAAATTTTTAACACACCTGGCGTTCGAATTATGAAGATTTGTTGTTGCAAAAATATGGTTCGACGTAATTAATGAAAAAAAAAAAACCCCACAAACAAACAAACACAGAAAAAACTTTTTGATGTATGTACCCATCACGAAACAGAAATGTTATATTCCAAAAGTCACGTACATTGATCAAGTATTTGCTTATATATAAAAATTATTTTTTTACAATTTTTAGCGATTGTAATAGTAAATCGTAGGTATTGCAAGGCTGATTTTGATCTCGGTAGTTTGAATGGAGTTGTCTCTCTTTATTTAGTAACTATGGCGAATGAAGACACAACGTTTTCACTTATAAAATGCTATTTTCTCTATTAAAAAGATTCACTTGATCAATTTACGTGAATTTTGGATTATGAAATTTTGTTACATGACAACTACGTAATCAATGATTTTTCTTTTTTTTTACATAGGCATCACCACATTATCAAGGCCAAGAGGCCACTCAAGGATAAGGGTTGAAGAGTGTACAGTAGAAATTGGACAATATAATAATCATTAGTAATGAAAATTTGGTAAATTTGATAACTTATATGGAATGGCTCATCAAGAACTTATTTACGTTAGACTTGAACACAACCATATTGTAGTTAGCCGGAAAGCAGGAAAACGGAAGACAATTTCACAGGCGTGCAGTTCTAAGAAAGAAGCTTTGTTCATGGAATCTACGTTTAGGTTTAAGCACAGATAAAGAGTGGGGGGAATTATTGATAGTGTTTACAGCTAGACGAGTGTTTCTTGTGAAAGTTTGGCAAGGAGGGACCATAGACTGAAGCTCAGTCGAACACTTTCCATGAAAATAACGATACATCAGAGACAAACTCGCAACATCTCTTCTGTGAGATAGAGGTTGCAGGGAAGAGAAAAGGACATCTCCTACGAGGCTACGAAGTCTATTTTGAACTCTATCAAGGCAGGACAAGTCCTTTCTAGCAGCTCCTGCCCAGATGTGGTAACAGTATTCCATCCTTGGACGTACCTGGCTCTTATATAGATAGAGAATTGCATCAGCAGTGAGATATCTACCGGATCGATAGAAAGATCCCACCATTTTTCCAGCGGCCTTCGCAACAGATTTGATGTACTATAATATAGTTCTATAATTTATTATTATTTAAAAAAAATAATTGAGCTTTGGACTTTGGAATTTTGTTTTAAATTGTTTTCTTTAGCCGGGTAAATCTAATTTAATATAATAATATAATCTATTAATTAATAAAACTTACTATGTCTGTTTGTCTCCATTTTTCAAACTGCACCTCTCCTGAGACGAAAGGTCGCAGAGCGGTGCTAGGCGGATCAAATGATTTTATTTTTTGTGGAACATTTTTTATAGATCTATAAATAGTAAAATTAACTGTTAAGGGGTAAAAAAAAAAGGAAAAAATTGGAACTTAGCATGCAAAAGGGGTTTTGTACGCATGCGTATACATACATACATACATACATACATATATATATATATATATATATATATATATATATATATATATATATATATATACAGGGTGTCCGTAAAGTTGCTATACAGTCTTACAAGTTACTATACAGACAACCTACAGCTACACAAAAATAAATATTAACTATTAATACAAATACAATACAATAAAACAATAAGACTGTATAGTAACTTTACGGACACCCTGTATAAGAGGTGGGTGTAGTTTGCTTGAAGCATTGCATAGTATGTAGTTAAATGGAATGTGTAGAAGGCGGTACAATGCAGAGGTAACAGAAAGACACAAGCTGAAGCAGGTGAAAAAGTTTTATTAATACAACTTACAAATACATGTGTACATATTCATATATTTCTTATACACATTTTATTTATATTTGCACCGTGGTCACCTGGGAAAGTCGGTCTGGTGGTATATCCGTGTTATATACTATTTCAAGAAAGATCTCTTCGTCAGATATTTATTTTATTTTGGTTCAAACGTGCTGTTGTAAACAGTAACAGTCTCGCGGCAAACAATTGCCCGGAACTTGTTGATGGCATTTTAATTTAATATGATTATGTTTTTTTTCTTTATTTTTATTTCTAATTTATTCATCTATTTTTTATAATAATTTATATTTTTATAATGAGGAGATTTAATTAATTAATTAATCAATGTACTGTTTGTGGTTCTGGTTGAGAGGGGGTGGGGACATAGACGTTGAATTAAGTCGGTTGGTAAAGGGAGACTACTTGATAAGCTGATCTAAGTTGTTAACCGTTACAGATATTTCTTCTCAGTTAAGTGTATAACGTTGCATTACTTTTTTTATATATTTTATTTATTTTAGTAATATTATACTTATTCTGGGAGGGGGTATTTTATTTAATTCGTTATGTAGTGTATATATACTCATTTATGGATTCTTGTATCTTTAATTTTATTGTATAGTAATATTCTATTGACTATAATTATTTATTTATATACGCAATGTGTTATGACGAAATGGTTAAAACTTATTTCGAGAGTTTTTCTAGATGAAAAAAAAATATATTTACTTATTTATTTATTTATTTATTTATTTATTTTAGTTAATTTGGATTTCTGTTTTTAGTGTATGATGTCTTATTTGCGATTAATATTATTAGGCCTACTCGGAAAATCAATTAGGCTATATTAGGCCATTTAAAAAAATCCAGAAAAACTCTCGAAATAACTTCTAACCATTTCGTCATAACACATTGCGTGTATAAATAAATGCGCAAATCTTTCGTATCTTCCTACACTGACAGCAAACTGTGCACTTATTATCTCTACAGACACACGACAGTCCTTATCCATTAAATTCTTTATTTGGCCAACCAAATCTGGTGTTGTGACTTCCTTACTCCTCTTACAGCTCTCATCACCCCTCACAGACTCCGTGCCTTCCTTGAATTTCTTATGCCACTCGAAAACTGATGCTCGATTCATGCAAAATAGTCAAAATGCAGTCTGAATCATTTCATGCGTATCTTTGGCATTTTTCCCCAAGTTTAAAACACGTCCAGATCGCATTTTTGAAATTCACCAACTGTGACAATTAACCCGTAGTAAGGTGCATTCCAATTCCTGCTGTAGCTGTTCATTTGAACCTGAAATACTAAAACTTGGTCAGTCATCTCGGAAAATGTATAGCAATAATATACTGGATTTTCAAGAGTCTACGACAATTTTAAATGCCTGTATCAAAATACTTACACTATTCGATTCGAATCTTTTACTAGACTCGTTACAACTCTATTTAAATCTGGTTCTAAACAAAACTTTTGGGCTCTATTAAACTTAATTTTAGTAAGCGCTCAACTGACATGGCCTTTTGTCTACCTAGCTTAAACACAAATACAAATAGGACATTAGTCAACCAATTCCCGCATATTTATTTCTGGTCCACCGACATCCCCCCCAAAAAAACATTTTCACAAATACAGTTTCCAAATTACGCCCTTGACACTTGACCTCTTTTCCCCTTACCTCCACTGTTAGTCTCCATCACCATGGTGACGATAAACGGCCGTGGGCCCACCACCATTGGTGGCGCACATAAGTCCCCGTAATGTCCGTAGAAATCTTTTGACTGATGGACGGTCACGTTCCGCTGGCCACAAAACCTAGGCCACCGAAAGTAAGTACAGGCCAATGAACATGACAGCATGACGTCATTACCAGATCATCATATTGGTATACCTAAAGTTTCTTATGTTCAACCACGTGGCCACGCTAATAGTCATTAAAATATTTTTCATTGCCCCTTACACGCTAATAGTCATAAAAATATTTTTCATTGCTCCCTTGTGGTAATTTAAACATATTTTTTTCTAAAGAGAAAGAAGAATTCTTCATTTTGGATCATTATATAATTGCACATTCATTTGGATAATTTTAATTTAACAAATTATAACAGTAAGTGAACCTGTTTATGAAATTTTCTTACATGTCTATCGAAGAAAATCGAATATTTCATTTTGTTTTTTTTAGCTGCAAAAAAAAAAACAACCCAATTTTTGTATGATTATATTTTTCAGTCCGTTCTTTTAATAATAAATTAATATTTTCATTGAGTATTTTCAAATATTTTAAAGTTAGAAGCATTTTTCACGACTGTTAAAACATTTTTTTTTATTTAACCAAAATGATCGATGAATTCACCGGGCGTAATTTATTTCTTTGAAATATATTTAAAACTTAAAGTTTGTTTGTTTTATAACATTTCAACTGTAAATAATTTACCAGACCGAAATAGGAAATTCTCTCCAGAGACATACGAACACAAATTCATCTTAAAAATTCATTAACTAATCAGTTTTAATTAAAGTATTGATATGAACTAAAAATAAAAAAGTACATTAAATTTTAGTTAACATATTTTCTTGTGTTTTATCTTATAAATAAATAGGTACGGTGTTTTTATTTCATGATTGTTCCTGAAAGCGTTTTCTTTCATTTTCTTCGTATATATCTTAGACCTTTTTTTTTTTAATCGTGCGTGTATTTAAAAATTTTTTTTTCGTCTTTTGGGGGTAAATACTTTTATTTTGTGCTTGTTTTTATTTTATTTCATTTTAATTTTTAAAATTATTTTCTTCACTAAAGATTTTTATTTTTTTGTTAAATTATTTTTTCATACATATTCAAATAATGTCCCTCTCCCTTTAGCCTCAAATAGTACCTGCAAAAAGGTGGTCGTGATTAAATAGACCAAAGAACACCTTTTGCGCATGCGCTTACAGGGAGCAATCATTAAATAACAACACTGTTTACATAGGGTCCACGTTCCCCGTGAAGTATGAGTAAATGTTGTACACGCTCTGCTGAAATAACATTATTTAGAAAGTCATTCTTAACAGGAGGAGGGGCTTTTTAACCATTTCGCACTTTCACCTAACAATTTAACGAAAAGAAAAAGATGCCACAAAAATTTAATTTAACTTAGAAAAAATATAAAACGGTGCGTACACTGCACAAGCACCATTCTTCTTCTTCTTCTTCTTCTTCTTCTTCTTCTTCTTCTTCTTATTATTATTATTATTATTATTATTATTATAAAAATACAAACTGGTGTAGATGACATCGACTGGCGCCACATCAACTAGTTGTGAAGGGTCAGAGAGGATGGAAAACTGAGGTGGGAGAGTACTACCAGATCTCCCCTGGAAGTGTGCAGTTCAAATCTGGTACCTTGGGGGACATTTTGTCACTCAAACCCCAGGAAACACCAATGGCTGGTGCCAACGAGAAACTAATGGCAAACGACTGTTCTGATGACATGTAATCATCTGCGAGTTGTCAACAGGTGTAGAACATTGGAAATTTGAGGAAACTTGTTGTCACGCGGTCTCCAGCGAATACCATAGATTACTGCCAGTGAGCGATCACTGATGATGACCTGTGAGACAACTCTTAGTGAGTGAAATAATAATAATAATAATAATAATAATAATAATAATAATAATAATAATAATAATAATGTCCCCTCCCAAATTTACCACCATCCTGATTTAATATCGTACAAGTTTACTATATTTTCTTAGTTTTTAACCAATATTCACATTATAGTATGATTGTCTTTTAGTAGTTATGTGAACTTCATTTCCGTATTCGTGTATTCTGCACTGATCTGAAAATGAAGACTATAGCGGAGTATAGGATTCCTAACGATGTAACTGATGAAAATACGCTACACATTTTGATGAAAAACATGGGGAAAAAATGAACATAGAAGAACAGAAAACCAAAACTTTAAATGCAATTTCTGTATTAAAAGTAATAGTTATTTAAATATTTCAATATGTAATCTTGTGGGGAAAATCAAGTTCCCCAATAAGGGGCAATCTGGATAGGAACAAAAATAAAAAAAATTGTCTCAGTCATGAAGAATTTCTTCTCCACTGGCCGAAGGGAATTGTAGCATCAGAACAGATACTACACAGTGATGGTATTTATTTGCTCACCCACCGAGCAAATTAGGCACAAGGCCGATTTTTAATGTGAGGAGTGAAGGGAGGGGGAAGGGAAAAAGGGGACCAGCTCCCGAGAGGTGGGAAATGGGAGCTGGTTAAAGGTCAAGCATGTGGGGTTGCTCCCACATCTGGTCTTTGCTAGTCATAGCTGGTCTTTGCTAGTCATAGCTTGCAGCATCTGCTGGAACAGATGGTATTTATTTGCTCCCCCACTGAGCAAATTAGGCACAAGGCCGTTTTTAATGTGAGGTAAAAACCAGCTCCCCTAAAAGTAGGCAAAAAGGGGGCACTCTGGTTACCAAAAATAATAATTGTCCCAGTATAGAGGGTTTCCCCTCCATTAACTGGTACAAATTATCTTAAGTGCAGTATCTGTCGGAACAGATGGTGTTTATTTGCTCCCCCACCGAGCAAATTAGGCACAAGGCCGATTTTTAATGTGAGGAGTGAAGGGATGGGGAAGGGAAAAAGGGGACCAGCTCCCGAGAGGTGGGAAATGGGAGCTGGTTAATGGTCAGGCATGTGGGGTTGCCCCCACATCTGGTCTTTGCTAGTCATAGCTAGTCATAGCTTGCAGTATCTGTCGGAACAGATGCTACACTTTGATCTTGTCCCGAAGGCCAAGAATTGTTTGTTTTATGCTTCTTTAATTGTTTGTTCCCTAAATTCATAATTCAGTTTTATCAGTATTAGATTGTATATTGGTTTAAAATTACTTAATTTTACATATAATATTTATATTTTATATTGAATAAAGTTTCATTATTAATCGAATTGGGTGTCTTTATTTTCTTTTTTAACATGTTTTAATGCTCTTTTTTAAAATGCCGTCATATAGTATCGACAGTAACAGTTCGACAAATCTTACCTACATTGCCTAAAGGCATTTTTCAGTTAACAGGCCTTCTATATCTCGGTGGCAGTGACAAAACGCAGTGGAACCCTCTGTTGAGGAGCGGTGAACGGATCAGCGACTGAGATGTTTGTATTTATTAAATAAAAATGTTATTACTTTTATTAAGCCCAAACAAAGTATATTGCCATTGTGACGTACGGAGATACTACGAACTAGTGTTTAAATTTTAGATGAAGCAAGGTTTGTTCATATTACATTTAAATTTCTTCATGTTGGGACAGTCGGGAAACATGGATAATGGAGGGAATTACAAAGGCAAGCGGTTCGATAAAAGAAGCTATTAGAATAGAAAGTTTCCCTGTACCTGAGGTGGTTAACAGTTAACACTGATCTTGGCCTTTTAGTTAGTGTAACATGGCCGTTACTTTTTAGTTTAGTAATTCATAAAAATAAGAACAAAGTGTAATACCTGTTTTGTTTCTACGCTTAGTCTATTTTGTCTTTGGTCAGTGAAAAAAAATCTTCCTACACCGAGGCAATTTTAATTTTTGTTCACATGCAGAGTGCATTTTTTTGGGGGGGTGGGGACTAGGTTTTCTTCTCATTAAAAACCGACCTTGTGTCTAACTTTGCTCTCATGTGTAGGTAATTAAATGGGAAGAGCCACCGGCCAGAAGAAAGTTGTCGTCGTCATCCTCGTTTTTTTTTTTTTTTTTTTTTTTTTTTAAGAAAAAAGACAAAGCTCTAATTACGAGAATAATTCCAAAAGTAAGGTCTCCTATTTTTTAACTGACCCCCTCCCCCCCCCAAAAAAAACCCTCAAACGTTGAAGAGTTACGAAGACGGTAGTGGCTCCATTAAAACAAGCGATCTTTTGTGCTCCAGAATTTGTTTCTCTACATTGTCACTACGATTCTTTATGAACTTCTGTCAGCAATGAACGATGTCCTGGTCATAAAAGTCCGGAGACTGCTTTGTCACTCACATCTCTGTCACCACTCTGAAATCGACAAACCCATCTCGTTACTGTGCGTACATTCAATAGCGCCAGTGAATGTTGGTCGGTTCTTGGGAAGATCTCTATCGTTCCGGTAATTATAGAAACAACTGGACCTATGAAAAAGAATTCCAAAAACTACCTGGCAAATATACCCGATGAACCAAGTGCAAGAGAGATTCAAACAATTGCACTTAAAGGAACGGTAAGAATCTTAAAAAGATCTCTTGGTTAGAATGTATAAGATAGCGGATGAAATTTTAGCATCATGTAAGATGTCCCATCTCCAATTTTTTTTTAACATAGGAGTCATGACTTATAAAGGCCCGGAGGCCACTCGACGATAAGAGTTAATTAGTGTACAGTAGTTAATGGAAAATCTCGTAGTAATCGTTAATAGTGGAAATTTGGTAAATTGGATTACTTAAGGGGACCGCTCATCAAGAATTTGTTTACATTAGACTTGAAGACTACTAAATTGTAATCAGCTGGAAAGCAGACAAACGGAAGAGAGTTCCACAGGCGTGCAGTTCTAAGAAAGAAGCTTTGTTCATGGAATTTACGTTTAGGTTTAGGCACAGATAAGGAGTGAGGGATAGTGGTTCAGCTAGACGACTGTTTTTCGTAAAAGTTTGACAGGGGGGGCATAGATTAGCACTCAGACGAGCACTTGCCATGAAAATTACGATGAAGCAGAGACAGGTTCGCTTGAACCAAATGATAAGAAACTTTAAAAACGGAAGAAACTAATTTTTATCTGTTATTGTTCTGTCATGTCATCTTAGCGCTATAAGAAAGAATTAGGTTACAGTTTAGTTTTAAAATTTTATGCACTCCGTCCGGACAACTGGATGAATAAAAAACATTTTCAATTACGACCTAAAACATTAAAATTGCCATGTTTTTCAGTGAAAGATAGAAATATGAAAAATGGTTGTTACACTAACAACTAAAATCGTATTTTTTTTCCGAATAAGTTTAAAATATGTGAAAACAAATAAAAATTAAAAACTACATATGCTTCACTGAATTTCGTTAGTTTCATATAAAGATTAGCCGGTCACCACCACTTACACCGTTACGGGATCGTTCACAAGGGACACTTACGAAGGAACGCCGGTTTCGGTTTTCTGTACTTTGTAGTTGCTTAAAAAAACCTCGAATGGAACTTTACTGTGCCTTTCCGTTCTATGCTTCCTATTGGGTAAAACGCACCACGGAATTAACCGACAGCGACATTCCCACAAATATTAATTCTTATCCCACGCTTACTTTTACGTTGCCTAATTACCATTTTTTCCCAACATTTTTATACTAAATTTTTTTAAATTTTTTTTTATAAAATTAACATTTAAAACATCATTTCCTTTTTATTTCGTTTTGTAGTTGCTTAAAAAAACTGGAATGGAATTTTAACGTGGACAACCGAATCGAAGAGTTATTAATGCCATTCATTTTTCGCTTTTGCCTGTGTTTTTTTGTTTTTGTTTTTCCGAACAAATTCATCATTTTTTACCCTTATTCTGGCCTTTTGTTTTTCCGATTTCTTTTTAAGCAGGTCTGACGTTTGTTCGTTGTTTCTTTTCTGTTTTGGTTTTTCCGATTTCTTTAAGAATTTAACATCGTTTTTTTATTATTTAAACAGGTTTATTACTTCGCTTATTCTTTACTTCACCCCCCCCTTACACAAACACACACCTCCAAAACCCCAGGCAACGCCGGGTACCCCCGCTAGTATATATATATATATATATATATATATATATTACTTGGTTGCTATCAGCTAGAATCGAAACTAAAACACAACTATCCAACGTAATTCCTTAGTCTCTGAACTACGCCTATATATATATATATATATATATATATATATATATATATATATATATATATATATAGTGCAAAATTTTCTTGAAAATTCAAAAACTCATGTTTTCTTTTTATAACCTTCGTTTATTTCCTGGATTTTTCCATTACAGCTGTTTCATTAATGAGTTGGCAATTTTACGATTAATGTTTCCGTAAAAATATCCTGTCCCCACCAACTTCTTCAGATGTTTATCCATTAGAATTTTATAACAAATGGTATATTTTTAACATGATGGACATCGTATTCGGGTAAAAAGATTTCCACAGCCATGCTTCCTCACTTCTTCCATCTTTTGGTGTTACGTAAAGATAGTTTTCCGTTTTAACCCGTACTTTCGTATTTTTATTTTTTATTTCTTAATTATTCATTTTTGTTTTAATTTTCCCTGTTTTTCTTATTTGTTTTTTTTTAATTATCATATAATTTTATATAATTTTATTCCTATATTTATGCGCGTTTATTTTAATATTGTTTTTTAGTTTAGTGTTTGAATTCGTATTATATTACCCGATGCAGGGGATGTCAGTCTCGTGGTATCATTTTTTATCTAGGATTATCTCCCTTGCATTTTTTCCTAATCTGCTCTAGTGCGTGAAATTAAATATTTGTTTGTGTGCAAACAACCATGGATTACATCTAGTCTTTTGTTTAAAACAAAAATTTATATATATATATATATATATATATATATATATATATATATATATATATATATATATATATATATATATATATATATATGTATATATATATATGTATATATATATGTATATGTATCTACCTATCTATCTATCTATCTATCTATCTATATATATATATATATATATATATATATATATATATATATATATATATATATATACGTTTCGAATGAATTAAATTATTTACGAAAGTGCATTTTTTACCTAAATGCGAGTTTGGAATAATTTCCCCTTTAACCAATTTGAAACCCCCACATGGGGAGCGGTATACATATTGTTTTTACAATACAATTATCCACTGACATGTGTTTCGTCTACAACTCATCAGAATGGCTAAATCCAGCGAGATTCGAAATCGGGACCCCACGGTAATGAGCCTGAACTATTTATCCGCTGGTTCATCTCGCCGACTTTTTGGATATATCGCGATTTATTTAGATGTTATTTTTTAATTATAATTTTTTTTTATGATACGTTTTTGAATGAATTCAATTATTTACGAAAGTGCATTTTTACCTAAATGCGTGTTTGGAATAATTTTCCCTTTAACCAATTTGCATCCCCTCATACACGCGCGCGCGCACACACACACATATATATCATCTCTTTTTAAAAGATAGAATCACCCGATCGTCGAAGACAAGATCCAAACACACACACACACACACACACACACACACACACACACACACACACACACACACACACACACACACACACTATATATATATATATATATATATATATATATATATATATATATATATATATATATATATATATATATATATAACTACACGTGTCATCCTTTTTATTTAAATATTGAATCACCCGATCGTCGAAATCAAGATGCAAGCCAGCAAGCAAGGTCCAAAGACTTTTATAATTACATAGATAATATGAAAGTAAAGATGAAAGAAACCGATGCTAATTATATTTTGCTAGCAGGACTACCCGGTGTTGCTCGGAGGCAAACGTTTAACATATTTCTATGAAAACTTCCATCTCTCTACCTCTCTCTATCTTTCTCTCATCTCCCGTTTTCTGCGCTCCCTAATCTCTTCTTCTCTCTATACACACACCCATATTTATACACAACTCTTCATCATTCCTGAAAGTATATATTTTTTTCAAATTAGTACATAATAGTAACACTGAAAACACGATCCCACGAAATTTAACCTCGAGAGAATGAATAAATTTTTTTCTAAATTTGAGATATTATTCACATAGAGCTATGCCGATCAAGAGTATAAAGCTTTGTAGGTGTTTCTTCTGTAGTTAATTTTTTTTTAGCTGGATTGACACACACCTACAAGTACCATTTATATAACCTTAATACGATAGCGTGTGTGTTATTTTGGGTGTCACGCTTACATCTGTTTTCTTCTGAATGACTGTCATTTAATTGTTACGACCTTCCATTTCTTGTAATAAATAATTTTATCAAGAATTCTTCATAAGTTTTGGTTTCGGTTTTGATCATAGCTGAAGGAACTCAGGCTATATAAGCATATATATTTTTCTTCGTAAGTTTGGGGTTTCGGTTTCGATTCACGCTGATGCACACAAGTCAAATATATATATATATACTTTTAAAATTTTTTTGCTGCTAGTGCAGTGCTCTTATACAGGGTTCTACATGGAATTTTTTTGTGTTTCTTATTGTTTTCACATTGTTTCGAAACATTCTAAATGGAATAAGTTTATATACTATTTATTTTATAAGGAAAATGCCCTCTCATAACAATATACACTTATGTAGACGATACATACAATTACATGAAAACGTAGACGACTTGATCTGTCATATATACGGCTAGTGTTCATTTTTTATATACTGAGAAGGTATGATTAAAGAAAGTTGGAAGGTTCTACTAATTGAGCCACATTCTGCTAGCAACCGATCAGAAACCAAAATTGCGCCATAAAATTATTGAATCTTTTAGCATTTCCGCACATAATTTTTTCGCATCAACACGAGAAAGGTCTTTTGCTCTTTACCTGCAAAATTTTCAAGTCCAAGACTTATACAGAACAGCTACCCACCGAAAACTATTCATCCCCAGGACTTGTACAGGATAGCTATCTATCGGAAATTCTTCTGAAATTAAAGATAGTTTTCAGTTCAAGACATATATATATATATATATATATATATATATATATATATATATATATATATATATATATATAATTTAAAGGGGTTAGAACAGTAGTCTAAAGAGCAGAGTGTATTTTAATGTGATAGTAAAATTACTAATTTAATTAAAACATAAAAAAGAACAGTGCCCGTTGTAATTCAGATATATAATAAGCTCGATAGGAAAATATCCTAGAGCTACTTTAATATTTAGTAATGTGATTGATAATTTAAAATTCTAATTAGAATTAAAAATTAAAAATCTGTTTCATAAGAAGGAACAACAACAAAGTCAATAATTTGTACGATCGTTTCGGAAACGATGTTTTTATTGTGATAGACATTAAGCCACAGACAATAATTTTGACATATAGTTTTTTTAAACAAAGTCTCCTCATCAGAAAAAGTATTGGGTGTTTTTTTAATATGTAAAAGACACCATAAATAAACCTAGCAATTTTTAAGTAAGGCAGATGTATCTGGAAAAAATTAGAATAAAAAAGAAAATATTTACTTGATAAGAAAAGTAATATGGGTTGGGAATAAAAAATAGAATAAAATTATAAATCTGAATTTCGTTTAAATATAAGGTTATATAATAATATGTTTATATAAAAGTTAAGAATTATATATATATACACACACACATAAATACATATATATATACATATATATATATATATATATATATATACACGCACACACACACACACACACACACACACACACACACACACACACACACACACACACATATATATGAATAAATATTTACCTTTTAATTGTTCGCCTTTTGAAAACCGTAATTATCGTCAAAGCATTTATTTGGATGTTGATTGTTGCTTATAAATGTACGAAATGTTGAATTTTCAAAAAGAACGCCAATTAAACATTTTTTAGCAGTTAGAATATGTTAGGAAACGCCTAATTTAAAATTAAGCAAATATTTATAAAAAAGGGGAGATAATCTTATTTTTCTAATTAAATAATCAAAGGGAGATAATTAGTGTTTATTTTATTTAGATTATAAAATATTATATTTTGAACTTATTGAATTTAGTATTTTTAATACTTTATTAATTTATTTATTGAAATTGATAAATATAGTATAGGTTAAGCTTAAATATATATTTAAACAATATATAATAATGGTAAATATATCAGATAAACTAATATTAATAATAATATTGATGATAAAAATTTTATTAATAAGGGTATCAACTTAAATTTAAAGTTTGAATATTAATAAGTAACATTTTTAATGACTTATGGTGGTTTATATTTGTTAAATTTAAACCAATGTTTATGGCTGCATGAGGATATAAGCTCCTCTCTTGAATTTAGGAGGGTGGTTCTATTTTTGATATCGTCATATTTTAAAATCTTTAGGGTCTCTTGTGTACAAAGTGCACAGAATCTATCTCCTGGTGTATATCCTTTATATGATTCTATTATTTGCCATTTCAAATTGAAGGAAATATTCTTATCTTTGAGTCGCCAAATATGTTTCGATAGAGTGGTTTGGTTCAACAGGGAGTGGTTTTTAAAGGAATGCTTATCGGTTGAAATTCTATGCTTAATAAGTCCAGATGTGGAACCAAACGATCGTACAAATTATTGACTTTGTTGTTGTTCCTTCTTATGAAACAGATTTTTTAATTTTTAATTCTAATTAGAATTTTAAATTATCAATCACATTACTAAATATATATATATATATATATATATATATATATATATATATATATATATATATATATATATATATATATATGTGTTGTTTATCTGTTTAGTTACACATGTTTCGGTTACCGAATCGTATTTACGATCCAGTAACTTCGTCACATTTTACAGAAATGGTTATTATGATTCGGAAAAATGATATCAGAAGAAGCACGAAAAAAAAGAGGGGGGCGGAGATCGACAATAGTTAAGTTTTGAGGTTTAAAGAACATTAGTCAGTTGTGAGGGGAGTTTAGGAAGTTCAGTTGGGCGCGGATAGAAATATAGGGATATAGGGGGAAGGAAGGAGATAAAGAGAGTAGAATCTAATAATACCGTAGTACGTTTAACGTACGTATGTACGTACGTGTGTTACGGTTTCCAGACTATAAATTATTCAATCGGAGAATAGAAAGTGATAAAATACTACGAACATTCAATTATTAGTATATAGATCACTAATTCGTAGTATGTTACCTTCTATCCTCCTTTTTGAATAAATATGATCCACTGAAGATACAATGTAAAAAACAAACAACAAAAAACAAAAAACAAATAAAAAATAATGTCGCTTTTGGGCCGTACGTGAAGCTAAAATATACTTGCTTGGTTTTCTGGCTAGAATACCAGGGTAGTACCTGTTCTCTCTTAAAATGGTATAATTATATCGTGGGGTTTCCGTTAGCGCCATTATGTCACAATTTGATGCGACTAAAATGTCGATGACATTTTAATCGCATCAAATTGTGACATAATATTGACCGATGTTAAGAACAGATTAAGTAAAAATTCAAAATTACCGATTTTGGCAAAATATCATGTTTTTTGGAAATAGAATTTACTCATAGGAAAGGATTTATTACGATGAATCAATCGAGATACATTGAAAAAATACTATTAAATTTTTGAATGGGGGGGGGGGAGTGCAAGAAACGCTCTACACTGGTAGAAAATGATATTAATAAAATTATACACACAGAATCTGAAATAATAGACGATAAATTATACCGAGAAATTATAGGAAGTCTTATCTATTTAATGGCTGCACCGAGACCCGACATATGCTATACAGTAACAAAACTGTCACAAAAATTATCAAGACCGACAATGAAGGATTTAAACAGAGCTAAACAAGTCCTTCGTTATTTAAAAGGAACTAAGGAACAGAATTTATTATTTAGAAAATCCAAAAATCCCCTAAAATTAGAAGGATTTTCAGATTGGGGAAACGACGGAGATCGAAAAGTATATCTGGATATTGTTTCAGACTATCAGAAAATGGGCCTATTATTTCATGGAAATCTAAAAAGCAACAGATTGTATCTCATTCTACGTGTGAAGCGTTCCAGGAAGCACTCTACTTTAAAAATATCCTAAAGACTATTTTAGAGCCAGAATTAACTAAAAGCCCCGTAGTAATCAATTGTGATAATCCAGTATAGTCTTAGCACAGAACACGATAATCAACCAAAGATCTAAGCATATAGATAAAAAATACCACTCCATAAAAAACGAGGTGAAAAAGGAATCCATTATTTTGAATTACATATCATCAGAACAAAATATCGCTGATGTATTCACGAAATCCGCAATAAAAATAAAGTTAAAACGTTTTGCCTTAAAACTTGTTAGGGGATTTGACTTTGAATAACTTTTCGCGGGCCTGTGTGTGTGTGTATGTCTATATATAAATTTCTATATATTGAAAAATTCCCTGGACAAGACGTTAAACTGCATCTATTGTGTTTGTATTAACACTTTAACCTACTAATGCGTACTCGTGGAAAAACCCCCAAAACATGAAAAAAAAAAAAAAACTTTTTTGAAAACATTTTCTTAATAAATTATCTTTTTGACAAATACTTTTTGTTCTGAAACTAAATATGGCTTCCAACTCAAGAACTGTCTACTGAGAACCAGTCACTCCCAGGACTTGTATAGAACAACTAACAATCGGAAACTGTTCTGTAACTAAACATGGCATCCAATTCAAGAAGTTATGCGCCCAGTGTGAGAATTTATTTCGATGGATCCGAATCCAAATTCGAATTGTGGCAAGTGAAATTTCTAGGATATCTACGAATCCAAAAGCTACACAAAGTACTTCAGGCACAACCTGAAAACAGAACCCACCCCGTCTTTATTGAAAAGAACGCGATTGTCTTTGCGGAATTAATACAGTGCTTAGATGACCGAACTCTATCACTGGTAATGAGAGAAGCCCTGGACGATGGCTGCAAAGCATTGAACATATTAGAGAGAGCATTATTTATCGAAATGAAAAACCTAAATTATCTCTTTATATTCTGAACTGATCTCTCTAAAACGAATGAAAGCCGAAACAATTACAGATTATATTATAAGAGTCGAAACCTATACAAATTCTTTAAAAATGTCTGGTGAAGTTATTAGCAACAGTTTGTAATCTCCATGGCTCTCAAAAGGTTACCGAGTGATTTTAAGCCATTTACCACCGTGATAACACAGAAAGAAAAACCCATGACTTTTATTTAATTCAAGGTGACACTCAGGAGTTACGAGGAAACTGAGAAAATGATCACAGCAAAAAAAAACAAAAACAAAAACAAAAAAAAAACAAAAAACAAAAACGAATCCACAAATATCATGAAATTTAAAAATGCACACATAAAACACCCAAATCGAATTATACCCATGCCGGGAATAAAAACCGCAATTTTGCTCAAAACAATTTTTCTCCTAAGAAAAGTACGAAAATTATTTGCTATAATTGTGGGCAACCTAATCACAAGAGTTTCCAATGTAGGTACAGGACTTTCAATGGAGACTCCATTAAAAATGTGGAGAGCTCCGTTATCGAACATACATTCTCATTTTTATGTACGTTTAACGCTTCAGCAAACAGCAATAATTTTCTTGTCGATTGTGGTGCAACAGCAAATGTGATTACAAAAGAATCTGATTTTATCAATTTTGATCCCAACTTTAAGCCACAAAATCATTTTGTAGAACTTACAGTCGAGTGAATGATATCGTTTTGAAAAGATGTGATGCTAAAATCTCGCTAAAGAACAATAAAGGTGAACTATGTTTCTGTATTCTAGAAAACGCTCTTCTAATCCCGAAATTTAAACAAAATATATTTTCTGTACAAGCTGCCATTAAACAAGGTGCAAATATAAACTTTAGCCCCAATAAATCAAAACTGGTGTACCCGAATGGAACTGTATTCGATATTAAAGAAAATGGAAGACTATATTATAATATTATATTTCCCCGGAAATTATCATTAAAATCACATTAAATATTTTTTTGCTATTATATTTTTTGTAAAAATATTGAATAAACAATTCTTAATTCAATAATAATATCGTTAGTTCGAAATATTATTTTTTTTCTAGTTATATTGATTTTATTAACGCGGACTTTAGGGTTTTTTTTTCGTAATGTTATTGAAATATTAAAAACAAAATTGGTACTTGTGCACTACTATGACGGAATCACTTTTTTGGTTTTCAGTCGGGACATGGGGAGAGTGCATAGCAGGGGCAGACAAATGAAATTTCAGGACCGACTCGAAAATATATGCCCTTTTTTTTTTATTGATGAGTGCTTTTTTTTTTGAGAAAGTTTTTTTTTAAAATAAATATAAAAAAACTCATAGGAATAGAAAATGTTCTTTTAACAAAATAGATAATTTTTATTTTTTAATACAACATGAGCATAATTTTTTTAAAATCAGTTTTTATAAGTTTCTTATATTTATTTTAATTCCAAAAATGTGTTACAAAACTCTATGTTCATGTTATATAAAAAATAAAAAATATATATTTTGTAAAAAAATCTATTTTATGTTATTATAAAGTTCTTATATTTATTACCCCCCCCCACAAAAAACAAAACAACAAAAGACACATTTATTTTTGATTCGGTCCCGAAATTGTATTTGTATGCCCCTGTTGTGCACTGTCCTCATGCCCCAACTGAAAACATAAAAAGGTGATTCCATCCTAATAGTGCACAAGTGCCATAAATTTTAATTGTTAACATCAACGATGTTTTATTTTCATAAAAAAAGCAAACATAAATTTTTTAGTATAACTATAACTTTAATAAAGGTGTTTTTGTTTACATAAAATAATACATTTTTACTAAGATGAAACAAATAATATGTCCATTATATTCTTTGATGAAAATTTAATTTAAATTGGTTGATTTCTTGAATTTTAGTGAATTTCGGCTGGTGCGTCCATCGCTATTCTGTCCCTCTATTCTAGTCTCCAATCTAATAAGTTCCGAACTGCTAGCTAAGCTCCAACCCCTGTCCCATTGTCGCAATGTTGCACCCCTGTGTCTGTTTTACGAGTATTTTAATAGAATGGGATGTGTACTGATGAATTCATCGCACTTGTTCCCCCCTTAACGTACATATCCCCGACAAACTCATCTAGCAACAAAATTCCACCCCTTCAGTTTAGAGGTCACTAGAGCAGTTTAGAAGTCACTAGAGGTTGGAAAGCCTTCTACTCCAATAGTTTCTTCTTTCGGACTGTAAGACTTTTGAATCCCCCCACCTCCTGTTTTATGTTTTTCTGACTTTACTAACATGCAAAAGTTTAAATGTAATGTTAACCGACGTCTCGCTCATCTCTTTGCATAGTCCCCAGCAGACACGGTCCCAAATAATAGCCCTTTATGTCCAAGTGGCAATATGCTTTGTTCGCTGTGAACAAGATAAAATCAAACGTCTTGCTTGCTGACCGGTTCATCCGCATAACTAGCAGCTCTGAAGCGCACGTGTTTGTACCCGGGACGGAAGGATAGATTTATAAAGGCCATAAAAGCAAGTACGAGAGGTTAGAGGTCAAGTCAGATTGAGTTATCAGTGGATAACGTCCCCACCCAAAGAGTCCACCGGTCGTCGTCATTGGGAGTTTTTTAAAAAAGGGTATAATGACTGAATCGAAAAGGGACCAGAAGGAATAATATTTTTATGGTCGTCTTATGATTGTCTCCAGTTTCCTTTGGCCCTCTCGTTAGCAACCAGCGTTCCTTTTCCGGTGTTATGTGTTCGGTCGATGGTCAGCAAACGCCTGATCTATCCTACATCTCATCTGCAAACAGCCAATTCTACCTTAGTTACCGCTCGAACAAAATCTACCCCGGATAGAAATATGATGATGAAGACGAATAGTTTATTTCGTTTACATATTAGATTGATGTTTATGGGAGCAGAGTGAGAGAGTTGGATGATTGATACATACGTATTATATTTGCATAAATATGTATACAAGTGCATTACGGGAATGAGAAAACATAAGACAGCAAACGCAGAAGAAGAAGAAGAAGAAGAAGAAGAAGAAGAAGAGAGAGAGAGAGAGAGAGAGAGAGAGAGAGAGAGAGAGCGGATGATGGCGACAGGAAGAGGACGAGGAGGAGGAAAATGAAGCAATTTTTATGAAATATTGCCAGTAAAAATGAAAATCCAATTAGTTTAATATATAATGAATTCGCGTGGGAATCAGAGAAATAGAAACGAGAGAAAGCAAAGAGAGATGGCATTGGTGATATTTATTGGCTATATTTCTACCAATATTTTCTTTAATTTTCGATTCTTGAGAGATTATCAAGGGTCTTCCTGTAATGCTTATGGCAACCATGTTTTTTTTTGTTCTAATTGAAAAGAATAGCACTTTGTTTTGAATCAAAAACGCTTTAAAATATGCTAAAACAGAAATAAACTTACTCAGATAGGAAGAACAGCAACTAATGTTGCCTTTAAAAACAATTTTTTTTTGTCGCATTTATTTTTACCGTGTTTTTCGTTCTCTAAAAATAGAGGACTGTTTTTATTACGCGTGCATTGTACAGATTGATGTAGAAAACGCCGTGTAATTTCCACTGGGTTCCGATATTAAATAAATAATACTAGGATCCACGATGAAATGTCAAAAGCTGAAAAGAAGTATGAGAGAGAGAAAATAGTGAAAAAGAAAGAAAAAAAGCAAAGAAAAAGAAAAATGAAAGCGAATGGAAATGAAAAAAAAAAAAAGAAAGGAAAAAAGCAAAGAAAAAGAAAAATGAAAGCGAATGGAAAAAGAAAAGAAAATTACAAAAAATATAAAAAGGAATAGAAAGTGAAAAGAAAAGGAAAGAAAAAGAAAAAAGAAAAAGGGAAAAGAAGAAGATAAAGAAAGGCAAAAAAAAAGAAAAGCGAACAGAAAGAGAAAGGAAAACGCAAGAAAAAGGTAAAAGAAAGAATAAAAAATAAGTGAAAAGAGAAAAAAGATAAATGAAATAAAAGAGAAAGGAAAAAGAAAGAGAAAAGAAAAAAAAGAAAGAAAAAAGGAAAACGGAACGACAATGAAAGAGAAAGAGAAATGAAAGAGAAAGGAAAAGAAAGAAAAAGGTAAAAGAAAGAAAAAGGAAAATCGGAAAGAAGAAAAAGAAATGAAAAAGAAAGAAAAACGAAAAAGAGAAAAGAAAAAGAAAAAAGAAAGAAAAAGAAAAAGACAGAAAAAGAAACTGAAAAGAAAAGGAAAAAAGGACAAGAAAGGAAATGGTAAGAAAAAAGAAAAAGCTAGAAAAAATAATTAAGAAAAAGAAAAGAAAAAAATAAAGTGAAAAGAAAAAGAAAGACAAAATAAATAGAAAGAAAAAGGAAAAATAAATCGAAAGAAAAAAGAAAAGAAAAAGAAATAGAAAAGACAAAGACAAAACAGAAAAAGCAAATGAAAGAAAGAAGGAAGAAAAATCAACGTAAAAAAAATCAAGAATGCAATGCAGAAGAAAAAAGGAAAGCGAAAAAGTTGTGTAAAGGAAAAGTGAAAGAAAGGAAAATAAAAAATGATATATATATATATATATATATATATATATATATATATATATATATATATATATAGAGAGAGAGAGAGAGAGAGAGAGAGAGAGAGAGAGAGAGAGGGAGAGAGAGACAGGAACACGGTTGAAGGATTAATAGAAGAGGAATTGGAGAAGAGGAAGTGCTAGAAAAATAAAAACTAAAAAAAAAAAAAAAAAGAAAGAACAAAAAGGAGAAAGAATAGAATACGCTTATCAATTTCATAAACATTTAGCGGCGAATAAACTCAAAGGACGCTTTACACAATTGTAGATTCAGTTCTTTCTTTTGCTCAACTTTCTTATCCTAAGATGAACTTTAATGTTGACGACATTAAGAAAAAACAAAACTATGAGAAGAAATAAACTCTTGTCCGTTTTCCCCTTTCACCGTAAAAGAGAAATATGACATATAGGAAGTTAATCACTTGACCAGCGCGACGAGACATTTTGTGTTGTTTGCCATTATGTTAATGGCCAACACATATTCGTCATTTACGGCCTACATCGCTCTGCACCGAGACTCGCAGGTGAAAGTGGCCATTTGGAAGAAGAAGAAGAAGAAGAAGAAGAAGAAAACTTTGAACATAGGACCCCATTCGCACTTTTCATGGTAGTCACGTCAATCTTCGGCCTAATAACGCGTTAGTGTATTACAATTTAGAGGAAATTGAAATTTTATTTATAGACCCAGCGAATAGATACTAAAAAAAAATGATAGGATCTATTAATATTTATAGAGGTAAGGGGACTTGTTAACACACACACACACACACACACACACACACACACACACACACACACACACACACACACACACACACACACACACACACACACACACATATGTACGGACAAAAGTAATGTCTCCTATTTTTTATACCGTCCAAAGGAACCAGATAGGGATTGCAAATTGCATTGTTATGATGACTGAACATGCACGCATGACTTGAAAGTTCCATCTCTCTGTTGTAGATATTTACGGCGTGAGACTCTAAGAAAGAAAACCATGTCATGGACATGTAGAAAAAAATTGAACTGATCAATATTCACTGGCGCCTGTTTATTGTTTACGAAGCCAATGCAGTTGATGTCACCACAGTTAGGAGATGAGTCCGTTGATTTTAGATTAGCGACAGAGATGTGAGCAACAAAGCGCGCTATGGACTTTTACGACCGAGACTTGAAAAGAGGCCGCAAAAGTACTTTGAGAATGGTGGTAATTATGTAGAAAAATAAATTCTGTAGGACTAAAGGTCGCTCGTTTTAATAGTACAATTTCCGTTTTCGCAGTTCTTCAACGTTCGTTATAGTTAAAATAAGATTATTGTTTAATGATCCTCGTCTCTCCCCCCCTCTCTCTCTCTCTCTCTCTCTATATATATATATATATGTGTATGTGTGTGTGTATCTATGTATGCATGTATGTATGTATATATATATATATATATATATATATATATATATATATATATATATATAGACACTCATGATCACAAATTTAAAACCACTTGAAAATCTTTAAAGAAAAACCTTTTTTAAGGATAGATTTTAAAGTCCTCCCACTTGAGGTTGCCAATACTACAACCTAAAAGGTTATAGAGAAAAAGATGTATTCCAAACATTTAATGCAGAAATTTACAATTTTTATAAAATGAGGCATTTTACACTTTATCAAAATTCTGAGGTTAGAGGTTTAAAGTCTACGAAATTGTACAAAAAGTCCATGAAACATTGAACGACCGAATTTACCGAATTCTAACTCCACTGATTTTGATTATTTGGAACATGCTAGAAATTTTCGTTTCCATTAATGTGTGAGGGATGTTACTCCAGCTTCTGAAGATGACTTTACGAAGTTCATTTTTTTAATATTGTTTGTCATTTCGATAAACATCTCTTGTCATCCATCCCCAAACATATTTAATTGAGTGCAAGTCCGGTCAGCTTGCAGAAAATCACAAGAGATGGACCATATTTTCTTGCAGAAAGGTCAAGGTCCGTCGTGCAGCGTAGATTGTGTGAAAGGTCGGGGTCCCTAATAAGGGATCTTCTTGTCACATACGAGTCAGTCCTCGGTCACAGACCAAATGTGACCTGTGCTCGTCCTTCGCAAGGTATTCACAGCGTAGTAAAACCCGTCAATCGATTTGGTCGAAATCACTTTCACCTTCGGGTTGATAGGCCGCCACTTCGTCGACCTGCCATGTATATATATACTCCTGATCAAAAATTTAAGACCATTTGAACATCTTTAAAAATAAACTTTTTTAAGGATTGAAAGTTACAGTCCAAACGTTTTATTCATAAATTTACATGTTTATAAAAATTTTCATTTTAAGCTTGATCAAAATTATAAGTCCAGATGTATAAATTCAACGAAATTGTAGGAATAGTGTTTGAAAATATTCAACAACAAAATTTACCGAATTCTAACTCCACTGATATTGATTATTTGGAACATGCTAGAAATTTTCGTTTCCATTAAGGTGTGAGGGGTGTTACTCCAGCTTCTGAAGATGACTTTACGAAGTTTATTTTTTTAATATTGTTTGTCATTTCGATAAACATCTCTTGTCATCCATCCCCAAACATATTTAATTGAGTGCAAGTTCGGTGAGCTTGCAGAAAATCACAAGAGATGGACCATATTTTCTTGCAGAAAGGTCAAGGTCAGTCGTGCAGCGTGGATTGCAGTATTATCTTGTTGGAATAACCATCAATCCCAACACAAACAATGATTCTCTTTCATCAACGATGCTTTTTGTAGAATTTTAACATAACCAGCCGCTGTCTAACGACCCTGCACTACATGGAGCCCCATCGTCCCTCTGTAAGAAAAGGCACCCCATACCCTTACTATGACGTGTGGAGAAAATTTCAGGAGGTATGTTTACGTTATGCCATAGAATTATTTTCTCATCAGAAAAAAGGACTTTCTTTTACTCCTATCCGTCCCATGTTTGGTATTGATGGCCAAACCTTAAGCGACCAACCTTGTGACGTGGAAGCAGGCGAGGAAATTTTTTTACGCTTTTTATTTACCATGCCTTTCTCTTGTAAGTGTCGTTTGATGGTTACTGGACTGCAATCAGCGTCTGTAACTGCTTTAATTTTACTGGAAAAATGCCCCTTGTCTTTCACAACAATCCGTCTTATTCTCCTACTCAATGCAGGAGAAAATTTTGAGAGCATACCAGTGGATTTTGCTTTTCTATAGTTCTCATTGTTCTTTAGAAAGTTGCAAGTCACGGTTTTACTGCGATTTACCTTAGCTGCAATCGCCCACTGTGAGGAACCTTGCTTGTGGAAATCTAGAATTCGAGCATGCTCAATTTCGGTAAATTTCATGGTGATACCTTTACAGAGTGATTGCTAGTCTGTAACTGAACTAAGAAACGATTCATACCCCCTGATCTTATAATTTTGATCAAGTATGAAATGCCTCATTTTATAAATATGTATATTTCTGAATTAAATGTTTGGAATGTAACTTTCTTTTCATATAACCTTTTAGATTGTAGTATTAATAACCTTAGGTGACACACACAAAGTTCCTTATATAATATAGTATATATATACACTCCTAATTCAAAATTTAACACCACTTAAAAATCTTTAAAAAGAAACCTTTTTTTTAAGGATAGATTTTATATCCTTAAAAAAAGGTTTCTTTTTAAAGATTTTTGAGTGGTCTTAAATTTTGATCAAGAGTATATATATATATATATATATATATATATATATATATATATATATATATATATATATATATATATATATATATATATACTAGCAGTTCAGCCCAGCTTTGCTCGGGCCCAATGTACTGTTCATAACTTGCCCTACGTGTGAATACACTATATGTAAGATTTCATGTTTAGACCAAAATTTGTCTGGGCAATTTTGTAGAGACCGCAGAGATCAAGTAAAAAAACAAACAAACAAAACTTTGGCCCTAATCTCGACCCCTTTACATTTATTATTTTGTTCTCAAATCAAAATACAAAGTTTTACCCATGTCCAAGTTACCTACATGTAATATTTCAAGTCTTTAAACCCAAAATTGGCAGAGAAATTTAGTAAATTCTGCAAAGGTCAACACTTTCAACTTTGACATTTTGACAGCCAAATTTTCGCTAAAAAATGATTAAAATGCTTGCCGCATGTCTAAATACCCGTTATGTATAAATTTTAAATGCTTAGACTCAAAATTGTTGAGTAGTTTCATAGACACCGCAAAGGTAAAATCTTTTGAACTTTGACTTCTTGGCAGCTCAAATGTTCAACCCCAAACCAATTAAAAAGCCCTATCTCTGAATACCCGTCATGTAAAATTTCAAATGTTTAGACCAGAAATTGCCTGAGTAATTTGATAGAGACTGCAGAGGTCAATTTTAAAAAATTTTGCCCCTGATTTTGCCCCCTTGACATTTATTTTTTTGGACTCAAATAAAATTATAAAGTTAGGTCCATGTCCAATAACCTACATTTAAAATTTCAAGTGTTTAGACCCAAAATTAGCGGAGAAATGTGGTAGAGTTTCCAACGGTCAAATCGTTGAACTTTGATCTCTTTGACAGCCAAATTTCTGGCTGAAAACTGATTAAAAAGATTTCCCCAAATCTCAATACTCCTTATGTCAAATCTCAATTCTCTAGACCGAAAATTGAGTTATTTGATAGGGAAATAAATATAAAATTAATAAATATTAAAGTGTTTTTTTTTCTAAAATATAAAGGTAGAGTGAAGCCTGTCAAGTTAGACGGTAGACAAAATGGTGGTCATATCCGGGCGTAGATAATCGTTCAAAAAACGATAATTTAACGAAGTACTAATAGAAACACATTCATTACAAACCGCCCCAAAAATGTTTTACCAGCTTTTTTTTTTTAATTTCGATTTTTATAAAGATTCTTAACTAACTATCCCTTATCATTCCTCATATCTTTAATTATTTAATCATCGTTTTTACTGCTATTGTTTTTGGTATTTAAAATATGGATGCATGTAAGATCCCTATTTACTGACATCTCATCAGAATCAAAATTAGACATAAGGGGAATACCGGATGTGCTATAGTTATTTTCATCGTATTTTAGTCTCGTGTTAATGTCAGTCCTTCTTCTTTAACTCTCTGCCAAGGCTGAGTTAGACATAAGGTTAGTTTTTGGTGTGAAGACATCCAACTCCGCCTAAACGGGTACTCTGGATTGCTACAAAAATAAAAAAAATAGCTTCAGTCTAGGAGGACTTTTCTTTTAGTAATCGAGAAAAGAAAACATGGAGTGTAATATCAAGACAGATACTACATTTTGCTCCTAGCCAAATAGCTAAAGCGATCTTGGTGTCTTTCCAATGGAATGGATTTCATGATGATTTGCAAGCATTTTATCAAATAAGAGGGCCATTTAAAAAATAATGACTCCTACATTTTTATTCCGTCCTATTTGATAAGAGAGGATTGCAAATCGCATTGTTATGATGACTCAATTTATGCATTCAGGACTCGAAAGTTTCACCTCTCTGCTGCAGATATTGACGATATGATACTCCAAAAAAAGCTACCACTGTCATTGACATGCGTTAGAAGCAAAGGTGCTTTATTGAATTTCTTGCAAAAGTGCATTCAGAATGGTGGTCACTATGTAGAAAAATGAATTCTGGAGCATAAAAGGTCACTCGTTTTAATAGTACCACTCCCGTCTTTAGTAACTCTTCAACTCTTTGAGGTTAAAAAAAAAAAATAGAAAGCATCAATTTTGGAACGATCTATGCATAGCCGTCGTTTATTATTGGCAAAGGGAGGTGGCGACAGTCAAGTGGTTAATGACACGAACTGAGAACCTGGGTGTTCCAAGTTCGAATTGAGTTCGTTCCCCCAAATCATTTTCACTTAGGATGTTGGCAACCTTCACGTGATCGCTCCCGGAAATACCCAATGTAAGAAAGAATTCTGACTAGAAAAAATATCGGGGAAACCAATGCCAACGACAGAATCTTCGAATTCATACGAAATGATGATGATGATGATGATGATGATGGCAAAAGTGCATTAAGAATGGCGGTGGCTATGTAGAAAATAAATTCTGAAGCACAAAATATCACTCGTTTTAAAGGTACAACACTCGTATTCGTAACTCTTCAACTTTTCTGAGTAAAAAAAGAATAGTAGTCTTTACTTTTGGATCCTCGTATCTTAATATTAGTTATGTTTTTTTGAAAATTATTAATAAAAAATAGAAACAATACTTGGCCCAAGTTCAAATACAAATGATTTCCTTGGCGTTCGTTCAAAGTTTAAACTATAAATATCAATTGCTTGCAATCGATAAACAACGATTTTCGACCAAACATTTTTTTTCTGCTGTCGAGCTACTTTTGGTTGCCGACTGAATCGCTTTTTTTTTCATATAAAACAACTAAAGTAATAAATCTCATACGCTCATTGGCTGATCGATTATACCACGTGATCAAGTTAGTTAATGAAAGATCTGGATGCGTGTTGAACTGTGCGATGAGGATTGCATTTTGTGGAAAACAAAGGACAAATATTGTACGTCAGGAAGTATATACACTGCTGACCAAATTCTTCAATGAAAATAAAGAAAGAATATGTCTTTCGTACTGTTACACCCAATCACTTGTAACAGTTATACAGGATGGCCCACTTAAGAGTAGCCCAGAAAATGCAGTAGAGAGGGGGAACATTCTTTTATTGTTTAAATTACCTGTAGCATTATTTAAATTACCTGTAATGTTATGAAAGATGCTGGAAGTGATTCCCGTTTACATCTATGCATTTCTGGGCACGTTTAACGCTTAGCTTGTAGATCTTCTTTGGTGATTCTCATGATAGCGTTAGTAATGTTCTCCTTTAGTTTGTCTAGATTGTGAGGATTATTTGCATAAACTTTTTTTTTGTCTTAAAGTACCTCAAAGATAAAAATCACATCATGACAAGTCCGGGGAACGTGATGGCCTTTGCTTATGTTCTTTCTTCCGTGATCTGTGAGACGTGTGGCATGTAGCGTCATCTTATCGGAAAAAGAATTGCATTTTGTTTTGTGGTGTCAGTTGGTCTGTAAGAGAAAGATTAGAGAGATCGAGCTACTTTTAAGTGAGTCACCCAGTATAATTACGATCTATCATCTTTTACGTTTACATGTTCTTACTCGCGGAGTGATTAGTATGTAGTTCGGTAAAAACACATGCTAATGTTCTCACCCAAGCGCGCGATGGTATTAACCCCTGAACTCTGGGACTATGTTCCATTTTACAGCCTAGCTTTCGTTTACGCTACGCGCGAGCATAAATTAAAGCTGTTAAATGTGTACTCGCGTACCAAACTGCCTTGTCACAGTGTAGTATTGGCGAAAAATTAAAATTAGACGAAACACGTCACGCGCGTAGGTCATGTGCACGCGCTTGCGCGTACAAAATGGCCACTCGTGATACCGTATAAAATTACATGGTTTAATATTTGGAAAACTACTTGTTTTTTCGTCTAATTTTAAATTTTCGCCAATACTACACTGTGACAAGGCAGTTTGGTACGCGAGCCTTTTTTATGCTCGCGCGTAGCGTAAATAAAGGCTGGGCTTGAAATGGAAAATAATCCCAGAATTAAGGGGTTAATATCATACAAACGGTAAGTTTGCGACGGAAACGGTTACACTATTCTTTTAAAGCACACCGAAAACTACAAAAAAAAAAAAAAAAACTACAACAAACTATTTTTTTTCTATACGAATGTGAGACGAGCCTTTAAGTAAAATAATACCGATTTTTCTTTATTTTTTTAATTTCCACGTGTGTTTATTGAAAGATGAAAACAGAAAAAGAAATCGAAAAAACCTTTTAGCCAATAAACACTAAAAGTGTCCCCTCTCTAAGGTGGCCAGAAAGTGGGTACTCATTTTAAGTTAAATTTACATGGAAAAGTGATCACCTACTTTTCGAAAAAGTAATTTCTTCATATCATGAAAACTATTTTTTTGCGACGGAAACGGTTTTAAGATTCGTTTTTAGCACATCGAAATCTTCACACACACACACACACACACACACACACACACACACACACACACACACACATACAAATATATATTTTGTCATATACAAACGTGAAACGAGCCTTCATGTAAAATTTTATTTAACAAATTTTGTTTTTAAAATAGGAAACAGACGTGTGAATAATCTTTTTTCTTAAAGAATTTGTTACTGCTTGAAATTTTACGGTAATTGTTTAATTAAAAAAGTCAGTTTAAAAAAATTCAAAAATGTAAAAAAATATTAAATACGAGAGATGTTCAAAATTAAAAATAATATTTCTTGCGTGCATGTGTGCGTGTTGCCTTAGCAATGTGGCGGTTTCATGCATGCGCGTATATGTGCGTGCGGGTGTGTTGCTATAGAAACCAGACGTAAGATTTGGATGTAAATAGCAATTTTCATATATAAAATGCCTTTGGGGGTAGTTTTGTATAATTTTATTTTTGTAAATTTCACTTAGAAAAAAATTAACAACGCCCAAGATTAACAATAAATTATTGTCTTTCATTTGATGCTGAAATTAAGACGATTGGATTCATCGTTTATGAGGAATTTTGATTATTAGATTAGCCAATCAAAACTGTTCCTAGTGTACACACACATTTTTGCTTTATATATATATATATATATATATATATATATATATATATATATATATATATATATATATAGTTTTAAAAATAATAGGCGGAAGTTTCTCGAGAGCTCTTTCGGCTATCATCTCGTAAGGAGAAAATCGATAGCAAACAAAATAATATTGTGTCGAAAAATAAAGAGTTCTAATGGGGAACTTATTAAATGTGCCAAAAGTACGGGGATACTAAAATAAATTTATTAACGTTTAAAAACGATTAAAATATTGGCACAACGAGGGAGGAAAAAAAAAAAAAAAAGCGGGAGAAAAGTTCAAAATTCCCCAAAGAGAAACAATGCGTTTGATGTTTCTTTTTGCCGGCACAAAGTAGGTTGACGCACCGCGATAGAGACAGATTCCAAAATCTTTAAATGGTTTTTGAAGTCCGCCCTATGTAGCACCTCGAACCAATCTATTTTATATCTATCGGCACAGCACGGGTTGTCAACCAAATGCTGGCCGATAGCAGAGTCCAAGACTGCAGAAAGAGGGAGACCACCAGACCCCATCCTCCCTTGTCTGATCTTCGATGGAACATGCTGGTTTACACGAGTCAAAATGTGCAAGGATGTTTGCCCAACATAACCAGCATCGCACTGGCATTTGAATTCATATACAATATTACTATTTTGGATGTAAGGCAAACTATCCTTGCGGAAAGACGGAAAAGCATATATACTAGCAAAAGTACCCGGGTTCAAAAACGGCCTACAGAAAATGGACTCTGATCTATGAAAGTATGATAGGTTATGAAAAGGAAGGGTTGTAAAGAGATAGCTTTGAATTTGGGGGTATTAAAACCAAAGCAAAATATGATGAAAGTAAAAATAAAATAGATAAACCCCATAATTTATTATACCATACATGTTCACACTAAAACACTTATCACAATATTCTGTGGATCTATATTAAAACACCTTGTTAAACTTTGTGACATATTATATCTATGGAGGTCAGGCGCGAACGAACACTCTATAATTTTATTATACCATATTTCTTCAAACTGAAACATAATTATCAAAGTATACTTACGCAGATAGATATGAAAAGTCTTTATTAAAGTTTGTGTCTATTTCCATTCAATGGAGGCCAGGCGCGAACGCAGACCCCACAATTTTATTATACCATCCCTATTTAAGTTAAAACATATTTATCAAAGTATTCTTATGTACATCTATATCAAAAACACTTGAAAACGTTTTTATTTTAATTTTTAAATTTTTTATTTCCATACTTTGTGGACCAGGCGCGTACTCAGACCCCCACAGTTTTTATGAATCATCATTATGCCAGATCAAACATACCCATTCCTGTGTCTCGATACATCGAGAGAGAGAGAGAGAGAGAGAGAGAGAGAGAGAGAGAGAGCTAAATACATATATATATATATATATATATATATATAGAGAGAGAGAGAGAGAGAGAGAGAGAGAGAAAGAGACAAAGAGAGACAGACACAGAGAGATCCTACGAATTTTTTCCTTGATATTATTTCATCCCAGTTAAATCAACCTGCTATGTCTGGATGAGAGAATATTATTGACTTGATCCCCAAGACAATGGATGCCATTAACTCTAATCCAATGTAATCCTAATCTCCTACTCCAATCGGTCCTGAGCTTATTGAAACTCGTACATTTTATTCCCTTTTAATTACAAGCTCCTTGACTCCATTTCTTTTGTTTTCTCGCCCCAAACAATTCACATTGCGACGATTTCCGTCGTGTTGTTGGTTATCCTTATAGACACTATCTTAACTCATTGTCCCCCATCTTATCCTGATTAAAATGAAGTGAATCAAACCCTTAACATTTTACGATAGATTATCTTCCATGCTCTTCATTTGGTTTCTTTAACGAAGGCGACCATTTTTTTCTTCAACGAGGGCGATATTTTTATTCTTTAACAAAGGCGATATTTTTATTCTTTGACAAAGATCTTTTATTCTTTAAACTAGCGGGGGTACCCAGCGTTGCCCGAGTGTTTGTTTCCGGGACGGGGGGGGGAGGAGTTTTAAAAAATGTTATCGTAGGTAAGTAGGAAGGGTCAAACCCGGAGTCATGAGTAAAAGTAGGAAAATAAAGTGTGAAAAAAAAAACAAAAAAAACATCTGCAACGTTAACAGTTCGGCCACCAAGAAAAGTCCATTCCAGTTGTTTAGGAAAAAAAAAAAAAAAAACGACTACAGTAGGTCGGCGCGAACGTGAAAATATAATGTGAATTGTCCAGCACGCTAACCACTACGCCACAGAGCACTGCAGCTTAGTTTAGTGATTTTAAATAACTTCACATGAAAGAACTACGAAGCCAAACCGGTGTTCTCTTCTCAACTGTTCCTTGTGAACGATCCCCAAACGGTGTTAAGTGGTGGCAGGGGGAGGAGGAATTTATTAGAGAGAAAATATTTTACCACTTCCATTGATCTTAACCGATTTTGGCCGTGACTTCTCAGCAGAAAAAGTATAGAAATCTAAGATTATCGAGGAATTTGAGAAATAATAAGCCTATAACACACCTCAGATATTGTTCTGCCGTTTGTGCATATTATATTTGCATGAAATATCTTGATTTTTAATCCTATTAAGGTCAAAATCCGACGGGAAAAAATGAGTTCATTTTATTTATATAGATAAAGCAAATTTTTAATTCTTTAATGAAGGCGACATTTTATTCTTTAACGAAGGCGACATTTGTACTCGTGAACGATGGCAGCATTTTTATTTTTAAACGTAGGCGACATTTATCCTAAACTCGTAATTCACCCTTAATTTCTGGTTAAAAATTATGGAATGGAACTCGAATCTAGTCTAGTGGTTCTTGTTTGTGTCTGGTTTGGTGCGTGGGGGCTGCAGTGTTTTGTTTGTAGTGCTTCTGAAACTACTTAATCGAATATTTATGGAGACAAGTAGCGACGGAACTCTTTGTTATGTTGGTGTGGGTGTTTATGTCTTATTTTCTTGTTCCTATACTTAAACAAATTTTGCTGTTTTGAACGCTGTATTTGTCATATCGTATGGTGTATTCGACCCTTTTCAGGTCTTTATTTATTTGAATAGCAGCCAACCAACAGTAAATAAACAGTATAATAATAACACAAAAGTATATCAAGTGCTTACGCAAAGGCAATCGTGTTTCAATTACAGGGCAGTGATCTGTATACTTAGTTCCTAAGATCTTCTATGTCTCTAACGTTGTTGCTCTTTCTAACTGACTGTCAGACACAGCTAGCTCTCGGTAGACAGCAGCAGACACAGCTGGCTCTCGGTGCACAGCACCAGACAATTTATACCGCATGAGGACAATTTTCGCATAGTTCGACTCGCAAAAGGAATAATAGGAGAGGGAGCAGACTCGCGTGTTCGTCGAACATAACTAGCCAATCGCCACTCGTCTTTTTTTATTACTTCTCTTCCTCCCGTTTTACTCTACATCGGAAATGAAATTCTCTTTTTTAATCCCCATGTGTTTAGCACTAGGCAAATTTTTACGAACAGAGCTTCCTTACGAGTACTTTCCGACTGTGGAACCCCACGGGACTACTTCCCTGCGTAATACAACATAGTCGTCTTCAAATACAATGCAAACAAATACTTGCCATACCTTTAATCATCTGCAGTAGTCTAATAATGTTTTACCTTCAACTAACAACTATCCAGCCTGACTAATCCTTATCCTCGAGTGGCTTTTGACATTGAGAAGTGGTTACTCATTTGTAAAAAATAAAAACAAACAACAATCAATGTTTTGCTGTTATCGTTGCTGTTTGGCTTGTTCGTAAAGAAGTAATATTATTAGCAGCAGTAGTAGTAACAGTAGTAGTAGTAGTAATAATAATAGTAGTAGTATTATTAGCAACAATAACAGAAGTAGTAGTAGTCATAATGTGGAAGAATATCGCTAAATTTTCAGACTAGTACTAACTGCTTGTTTTCATTAGAGTCAAACCTCGAAATTCTTTGAGAAGTGATTTTTTTTCCTTCTCTTGCTGTCGTTTGATGATAACTAATTTTCACGCTGTTCTTAGTGCTCCCATAAACACTGGCACTGACTTCTGATTCTCTTTAACCATATACACACATTTTAGCGATATTCTGACTAATTTCTATACTTCCTTCCACAGATATGCATGAGCTTGCATATGTACGATTGCCATCATGCACACCCATCTAAAAAAGAATGAGATCGTTTGATCAACGAAGATGAAATTAAAAAAAAAAAAAATGACGTTATCTGGTGTCGCTGTGTGCTAAAACTAAAAATTCAAAATAAATTGTTTCTTTTTTTTTAGTTTAAAAGAAATCTGTAGAATATGTTTAAAAAAATAAGTAAAATCGTGTTAAAAAAATTACACATATTTTCTTTTTCATGTCAATTTGCTTATTTATTTTAAACTAAAACAGGAAGTCCGGTTTAGTAATCGGAACATTTTCACATTGAGGCCAGGTTTTCACCTGACATCGATATGGTCGCACTCAGGGTCGCCTATGCTTCTGAATCGCCTAAGATTTTATTGTCCAAAAAAAAGGGGGGACGCTATTAAACTGAGAGGGCTGCAAATCCGCTTCGCCAATATCTATCTCCATCCCACGGCCAGATGATGCGACACAAGGATCGTAAAGCGGTATTTGAAGAGCCAGTACCTTAGAGAAAGAACACTCTCGCATGCAAAAAAAAAAAAAAATAAATAAATAAATGTCTGGGTAGCCTCGTCGGCATTTCCCGGTAGAGGCGCCTCAGGCGAGTTTTAAATGAACTAACCCCTTCTCAAAGGGATATAAGGCAAAGCCTGGAAGTGGGGATCGTCAAACTCCTAGAACTGCACAGGACCAAAGACATACTTTCAGTCAACAAGGAAAAAGTCGTTTCGACAACGGCCTAGACATCCGATATACTGTCACACCGCCACATACCGACGGGAAAGAGGTTATAATAAACCGGCGTAGCTAAACACGCTGTAACTTTGGTTGTGCAAGCATATATTATTGACAACGAAAGAAAAGAAAGAAACTTGTTGATGTTAAATAGTTATAAATGCACGTCTAAAGGACGTTTCGTGTTTATTCGATTTACGACTTTTCTGACGGCCATAAATCGGGAGAAACGCGTGAAAGATCTTTGTGAGCGGAAAAGAAAATTTAACTTTGAAAGGAATCGCGTGACGCAATTCAACGATATGTTTTGTTATTCGCAAACTTTCGTAACCGCATACAAAAACACAGATAAATACCGAATGAGATTATAATAAATCAATTCAACACTATATATATATATATATATATATATATATATATATATATATATATATATATATATATATATATATATATATATACATAGATGTGTGTGTGTGTATTATATGTGGGCATAGATTATTCACACTCAACCAGTAAATAATAGTTGCTTCTCTTTCTCTCTCTCTCTCACTCTCTTTCTCTTTATCGCTCTCTCTCTCTCTCTATCTATCTATCTATCTATCTATCTATTTATCTCAGTCTCTTCATCTCTTGCTCCATCTTTCTGTTACATTTTTTGTCTGTCTGCCCGTCTTTTTTTACATGGTATTCACCACTTATCAAGGCCCGAAAGCCACTAGGGGATAATGGTTATTGCGTGTACAGTAATCAATATGATAATATCGTGATAATCGTTAGTAATGGAGATTTGATAAAGTGTCTTACTTAAGGGGGCGGTTTATCAGGAATTTGTTTATGTTGGACTTGAAGGCATCCAAGTTGTAGTCAAGTGGGAAACAGGCAAACGGAACAGAGTTCCACAGGCGTGCACTTGTAAGAAAGAACCTTTGTTCATGAAATCTACGTTTTGATTTAGGCACAGATAAAGAATGAGTAAAATTATTGACAGTGGTTTCAGCTAGACGGGTGTTTTTCATGAAAGATTGGCGAGGGGGGACGAGAGATTGGAGCTCAGACGAGCACTTTCCATGGAAGTAATGATAAAACAAAGACAGGCTCACAACGTCTCTTCTGTGGGAAAGAGGTTGCAGGGAAGAGAAAAGGGCATCTCCACTAAGCTACGAAGTCTATTTTGTACTCTGTCAAGGCAGGATATGCTATTTTTAGCAGCTCCTACCTAGATGTGGCAGCAGTACTTCATCCTTGGACGTACTTGGCTTTTATATAGATAGAGAATTGCATCAGTAGTGAGATATCTACTGGAGCGATAGAAGGATCCCACCATTTTTCCAGCGACCTTGGCAACATATTTGATGTATGTGTGCCATTTCAGATCAGGAGTAACGATCAATCTGAGAAGCTTTTCAAAACATAGAGCCTCCCCAAGACGAGAGCCATCCATTTCAATGCCAGATGAGGATCAGAGCGTTGATGATGTAAAGATAGGAGCTTGGTTTTAGATGCATTAAAAGTAACCAGCCACCTCTTCCCCACTGTACCTTGCACTCAAGATGAGAGGAGATAGAATTAAAGAGAACTTTGTCATTGACGACCTTTGATGTGTTGCTATAGATGGTAGTGTCTATTTTTTTTTTGTAGTGTCATCAGCATAGATGTCAACGAATGATTTAAGTATGTGTTTTGGGAGATCACTGATGTAGATCAGGAAGAGAGCTGGGCCCAGGATGGACCCCTGAGAGACTCCAGCAATAATACTGTGGGCTTCTGATTTCTGCTCATTAACCACTACTGTTAAAAGCCTATCAAAGAGAAATGATTTAATAATTGAGAAAACATTTCCAGTTATATCGTAGCTGGAAATCTTGTGAAGTAGGCCTTTATGCAATACCTTATCAAAACCGTTTGCTATGTCAAGAACAATTGCCATAGAAAGGAAGCCTTTGTCGAGAGATTTACGTATCATATGAGATATAACCGTTAGCACATCTGCTGTGGATCTAGCAGAACGGAAACCATATTGCATGTCACTAAGAAGGTTATTTCTGCTGAAGTGGTTGACTACTTCTTTATTTAATATGGATTTCAGCAACTTACTCATGACACACAAGAGACTTATTGGTTTGTACTGAGAGGGAGATGACCTGAATTCTTAAATACTTGGCCATACTGATGAGGTTTTCCGGGGTGTTGAGAAGCACTTCTCTTTAAGACAATTCTTAAACAGTTTTCTAAATATTGGAGCAAGTTCTTGTTGAAGCTTTTTCAGCACTATAATTAGAATGCCGTCAGAGTCAGTTGCTTTACTGGAATTAAGGTTCTTGATTAGCTTGGCGACATCACGTACATATATTTGTATGTTCATAGCGTGTTGTCTGTTATAGGAGGAAATACGGGGAGTTGGTGGCCTTGTCTTTCTATTAAATATATTTATTTTATTTTGTTCACTTGCCTCCCCACAAGGGCAAAGTTTGACAAGCTCGATTTTTGTGGGAGGAAACCAGCTTCCCAAAAAGGGGAACTCTGGTTAGTAACAAGGATAAAAAATGTATCGGTCATGAAGGATTTCTCCGAGATAAAAAAAGTGAAATGCAAAAAAAGGGGAAGTGCAGCATTAGAACAGATACTACACTTTGAGATATTAAAATAAACATGAACGAAAAACTTAGGCACAAGGCCAACTCAAAAGGGGGGAAAATGGGGGTCGTTTGTCATCCTTAGCTAGAATCTTTTTCCACCATATTACCGCATTCGCCCTTTTGTACTGGCGGACGTCCTACTTAGCACCCAATTTTTCAAACATTTTTTATTAGCATGTAAAAACAAAAAAGATAACAATAAAGATAATACAATAATTCATCTGTGTCAAGGGCGGGGGAAGAAAAATACAAGCAGTGGTTAGTAGGACCCTCTCAACCCCGTCTAGTTGATAGACTGCCCGTTCCACTTTGGTTTGTAAAGGACCTCATCTCTTGCGGGACAGTCTCTAAGTTGGAGTGCCCTCTAGATGGGACAAAATGAAGAAAGGAAAATTTTGTGGGTGAGGGATGGGGAAGTTAGTTATTGATTTCTTTCTCTCCAATATGATAGATAGAGGAACGGGCGAAAAGAAACAAAATTGCAGTTAGGAGGGGGTGGAATCTTAGAGGCTTCCTAGTTGGGGAGGGATGGAGCAGTCACTCGGCTAACTAAAAAGCTTAAGATTAAGTCATACTTGATGGAACTGCGTGTTCCACACCTAGGCGGGGAACACGTATTCAAATTTGGCTCCTTTTCGTACGCACAGACTTATATGTATCCATCTTCTGTCAAATGCCGCGTAATGCAGCCTTCTATCACATCTGATCTTCACCCGTAGTTAGTGCTTAAAGAAAGCGATCAGATCCTGATCAGAAAAAAACACCCCCGGCCACCTTGCAGACGCGACATCTAAATCGTCATTCTCGTCATGGCCAGGATCGTAATGTAGACCATTTCTCTTTCCCATCCCACAGCGGCTGTCACGGTTGTCAACGACATTGGATACGGTAATCGGGCGAGGATGACTCGAACCTGGCGCCCAACTCCACGCGGAGCGAATCTCACTCTGCTGCCAACCCGAACGTGCGCATAGCGGGTCGTCGCCCCCCCTCACTAGATCCCTGTGGAGTTCCCTACGGGTAGCAGTCACAAGGTCGCTGGACCTTGGTAGTCGTTTTAGCGCGGGTCGGCACGCAGATTCTCCCCGCGGTCTGCGACGGCTCTCAATAGAGGGGTCGAGAACGAGGTCAGGAAAGGCGACAGTAACCACGGGGTGCCACGGTTGGTCTTGTTGCATATAGTGGCTAAGGAAGGCCAGTGTCTTGATGACCTTCAAGTCCGGCATTCCCAAGCTTCCCTCGCACTGACGTTGAATAAAGACCTGTCTGCTCACCCAATGGCTTCCTCTGTCCCAAAGGAGCGAGGGCAAGAGTTCGACGAGAGTTTTTAGGTGTTGTGCAGGTAGGGGAAGTACGGCCAGTCGGTAAAGGATGAGAGGAAAGACGTACATGACGCAGGTCTCAGCCCTATCCTTTAAGGATAGTTTTCTGGTCGGAGGTATGGTCAAAGGTGGATCGCAGTCTCCATCTTTGACCATACCTCCGACCAATTTTTGTCGAGTTGGAGACCCGGTCCAAACCACACGCCGAGGATCTGAACCGGGCCATCCGTCAGCTGAAAGGCGCCAGGAAGTACCACTCCAGGTGCCCAACCGCAGTCTGACTGACTTACTGCGGTTTATCTTGGCTCCTGTAATTCTTTCGTACTGAGCGGGCGCCTCTGACACGATCTCGATGTCTCGGAAGCTCGACACAAAGACCGTGACGTCATCGGCGAACGCGGATACCTTGACGACTGAGCCACCAGGTATAGCAATTCTGCACAGAGCCGAATTTGCCTCCTTGCGTCTCAGCTTGCGGAGCAGAGGCTCCAACGCCAGGATGAAGGGCAGGGGCGACAGCAAACAACCCTGACGAACCGACCGAGAGATAACAAAGGGGTTTGAGCGCTTTCCGTTGACTTGCCTGACAGCCGTGAGATCCACTTGCAGAAGATGCCAGGAAATGATGGTCGACCCTATCATATTCTCTGGACTGATCTAAATTGATCAGCGCAGCTTTCGTGTCGTCATCTATCCCTCCCTCTAGGATCGTGCGTATCATGTGCAAGTTGTTCTGGATCGATCTCCTCTTCACAGCATAATTCTGCTCCGGTTCAACCAACACGCCGATAACAACCTGCAACCGATTCGACAGGACCTTGACCAAAATCTTCAACTCTGCGTTTAGCAGAGTTATAGGCTTGTAATCGTCTACCTCTTTCCCGCCATGCCCGTCACCTTTCCTCAGCAATGTGATCATTCCCTTGGTGACTTGCTTCGGAATGCATCCCTGAGCAAACCAATGGTTGAACACAGCCGTCAGAAGAGGCTGAAACATGGGCGACAGCCTCAAATACAATTCGCATGGCAGACCATCGAGTCCCGGCGATCTGTCACAGCTGACCTGCTTCAGCGCAGTAAAGACCTCCCGCTCCATCACCCAGCCTTCGCATTTAGCCACTCTAGACGCCTCAGGCGGGGAGAGTCGGCCAAATAGTCGCTTAACGCAGACCAAAAGATCGGGCTGCTGCATAAAACGCTCCTCGAAATGTTCTCAAAACTCATCGCAGCTGGCCCGAAGGCCAACTCTCTCTCTCTCTCTCTCTCTCTCTCTCTCTCTCTCTCTCTCTCTCTCTCTCATATATATATATATATATATATATATATATATTTATATATAAATCGAAATCACACAAACACATACACATACGCAGATTTTGATTTATATATATATATATATCACAAATTGTTACGTTTCCAACCCGTTTCCCTGACCAGGAAGAACAACACGCATCACTTCTAGATCTGTTTTTGACCACAGTTCCCGATGACTGCATAACGAAGGCCCACAGCCCACTCGGGAACGCTGACCATGCAGTGATAATGGTTGAAATCGCCCTAAACTCTAGACCCAAAACTGAAGAGCCAGTGCTCAAAACAACGAGATATTATAATAAGGCTGACTGGGAAGCCATCAGGGAACTAATTAGAGATGCTCCATGGAAAAATATTTTCTCTCTCCCTGCTGAACAATGTGCAAACGAGACCACTGACTGGTTCAAAACTGCAATCGAAGCGCATGTTCCCATGCGGAAATTTTATAGTAAGCCCCACTCTCCCCAATGGTTTACGTCGACTTGTGCAACTGCCATTACTCAAAAGCAGCATGCATACCGTAGGTTTAACCGACATAAGTCCAGTTCAAACAGACTGAAGTATATAGAAGCTAGAAATAACGTTAAGAAAGAAATAGCGACAGCTAAGAGAGAATTTACGGAAACCACTAAAAAGCGCATCGAAGCACAAAAACTAGGAACTCGAGACTTCTGGAAAATCTACAACAGTGTAGTAAATAATGGGCAATCAACAATTCCCCCACTAACCAACAATCACGAGGTTGTCTCCTCAGCAACCGACAAGGCTAACATGCTTGCCAGTCGGTTTGCCTCAAACTCCACACTGGACCCTTCCAACCACCCCCTACCTGACTTTCCTATGCGGACAGACGCCACACTAGACGATCTGAAAACCACCCCTGCTCAGGTGCATGCTATCATAAAAAACCTTGACACCTCAAAAGCATGTGGACCCGATCTTATCCCAGCTGTGCTATTAAAAAAGTGCTCAGCCGAAGTAGCTCCAGTTCTCTCCAAACTCTACAACAAATGTCTTAATGAATCTTGCTTTCCGGGCTGTTGGAAAACTGCTTCTGTTGTACCAGTATTCAAGAATTCTGGCGAAAGGACAGACCCATCAAATTATCGCCCCATTAGCCTCCTCCCACTTTTTGCCAAAATATTTGAGACCATAATTAACCATGCTCTAGTCCATCATCTTACAGATGCTAAACTACTGACTGACAAACAATATGGATTTAGACGAGCCCGTTCCACAGCAGACATCCTCACTGTGATCTCTGAACGTATATACCATTCACTGGACAAAGCGGGGGAAGGCAGAGCGGTAGCTCTAGATATATCTAAGGCTTTTGACAGGGTATGGCATGAGGGTCTCCTCAGTAAAATCAGATCATACGGTATCACTGGTAGAATACTTAACATAATTAAATCCTTCTTAGATAAGAGAAAAATCCAGGTAGTCCTCGACGGTCGCACATCTAAACAATATGATATAAATGCGGGAGTGCCCCAGGGTTCTATCCTTGGACCTCTATTGTTCCTGATATTCATAAATGACCTCCCCGACAACATTGCCTCTGAGATGGGTATATATGCTGATGACACTACACTCTATGGCAGACACGACAGGAAGACGAATGAACACATTTCTAAAGAAATGGCAGAAACACTAGAGGAAGACCTCCAATCTGTAGTGGAATGGGGACAAAAGTGGTTGGTCGCATTCAATGCTGCCAAGACTAAACTAGTTTCATTCAATAATTACAAGAAACCCTCTCTACCACCCATAGCAATGGCCAACGACTCTTTATCTGAGAGTCCATCTTTCAAACTCCTTGGCCTAACGTTCACAGGAAACATGAGTTGGAACAATTACATTGAAGGCATTGCCAGGGCCGCTGCAAGAAAGGTAGGCTCTCTCTACCGTGCTAGAAAACTACTAACACCCGAAAGTATCCTGTACCTCTATAAGGCCACCATTCGCCCATGTATGGAGTATTGCTGCCACATCTGGGCTGGTGCATCTGCTACTAGTCTCTCGCTCCTTGACAAGGTTCAAAAGAGAGTCGCAAACCTGATAGGCCCTGAACTGGCATCTAAGCTTCAGCCTCTGTCCCATCGACGAAATGTTGCATCCCTCTGCCTTTTCTACAAGTATTTTAGTGGTGAATGCTCTGACGAACTGCAATCACTTGTGCCCCCACGACGCGAGAACCATCGACAAACCCGACAGGCTACTAGATCCCACCCCCACACTGTAGAGGTCCCTAGATGTAAAAGATCTTTTTACTCCAATAGTTTCTTCCCCAGAACTGCAAGACTCTGGAATTCCATTCCAGGTCCCTGCTTCCCCAACAGTACTGACGTGCAGAAGTTCAAGTGTAACGTGAACCGACACCTTGCTGCCCAAATCCCTACATAGTACCCCAGTAGTTGTTGCCCCTGATAGTAGCCCCCTACACCAAAGTGGCAATTTGCCTTGTTTGGGGTGAAAATGTAATAAATAAATAAAAAAAATAAATAAATAAAATAAATAAATATATATATATATATATATATATATATATATATATATAAATCAAAATCTGCGTATGTGTATGTGTTTGTGTGATGTCTGCGTGTTCCCTATAGAAAGAAACGTTAAAGAATCTACATCAAATCGAAAAGTGTATTTTCATGGAAGATCTTCGAGAGAAAACAATGGAAGCGGTCGCGTATCTCTAAAGAGACTATGAAAGCATAACCATATGTAAAAATAATTCCGAGAAAAGCAATGGAGATTCAATCGATTTATTGCTTGTTCTTGTCGGGTACCTACCGCGGTGCACACAGAGAAAGCTTCACATGCATCCCTGTAGTAACTTAATTCACAATATATTGTAGTCTACATTGCACTGTAGAGAACCTACTGTTAATTTTATGAAATTATTTTTTTTATAATATCTTGAATTAAAATTTAAAATGCAAAAGGCAAGTATCATGTTTTAATTGTGCTCCAAACAGAAATAGTCATTTCGAACGCGCCCCTGTCTTATCAAAGAACCTATTGTTGATTTTATACGTCGTGTCCTTATGCTGGTGCGGTGCTAAAACTTCCAAAATGCACTTGTGATGTTAGACTGTATAATTAGCGAAAATAATATAAGTTAAAATAGATTCAGCATGACCATAATCTTCGTAACTTAGAAGGAACGGCAGAGTTTGTCGGTTACGTGAACCATGTAAAATGTCCAAAATTGTGTTTTTATAAGTAATTTTTTTAAAGGTAAACACATTTGAAGATGACGTGATTAAATGTGCAGCAATAACATAATTTTGTAGACTTGTTAGTCACAATACGAAACAATATTGTAATGGATACTTTTTGAAAAGTAATAACTGACCAACTGAGAAAACTTGATATTTGGAACTTGGAGAATTATTATACTTTATATATATATATATATATATATATATATATATATATATATATATATATAATGAGTAAATAGTAAATGGTAAAAAAAAAAAACGAAGGAAGTGCTCAATACTGCTTTAGAGCAAAATATGTTTTTATTACCCTTATTAATCTGCTTGGTTATACATGTTTCGATTACCAGATCGTGTTAAAAACCCGATAATTTCTTCAGACTTCACAGAAATGAATATTTATATTTATTAGATAATGAGAAAAAGAAATGAGAAACACACACACACACACACACAGACACACACACACACACACACACACACACACACATATATATATATATATATATATATATATATATATATATATATATATTTGTATATTTTGGTAGCAGGCTATTATTCAGGCACATCTGGTTGAACACGACAGAGTTATTCTTTTTTCCGATCTATAGGGATATTTTTTCAATTTGCCGGGCAATCTTAAAATTCATACAACGCATACATAGGCCATACAACAACAACACTCTATCAACGACTAACCTATCATTCAGCTGACAATAGTGCCATAAAACAACATCTAACATCCAACGATAAAAACCTACACTCGTCCGACATTAGAAATATTTTAACTAACAATACTAAAATCAACAACAACTGCACACGACGACTAAAATTACTAGAAATCAAAAAACAACAGCCCCTTTTAAACCGGATATCATTTAATACCTGGACAAATATATTAACAGTATTTAATAACTAACTAGAAAGTAAATAAATAAACTATGCAATGAGAAAATTGAAATTAAATAAAATAAAAGTAATTCGACCAAACCCTCTTGCATCCAACTTTATAACCAATTAAAATAAAAAACCCAAACAAAACAAACTATAATTCCACCATGCCTCATAGAAAAAGAAAACGAAAGCAACAGCAATCGCTCCTGAAGATAATCAGATGCAGCGATTGAAAGTGCTCGAGAAGAATATGGCCGAAAAACAACACTTGCCCATCATTTTGTATACTGAAATTAAAAAACCGCCCCGTAAATTGAAAAATTATCCATTAAGATCGGACAAAAGGATAACTCCATAGTGTTCAAATATATATATATATATATATATATATATATATATATATATATATATATATATATATATGAGGCAGTTGCCTGTCTAGCCGCACTGATGAGCTGTGAAACAGCGAAACACTACTGTATGTGGATGACTCTCTCTCTCTCTCTCTCTCTCTATATATATATATATATATATGTATGTATATATATATATATATATATATATATATATATATATATATATATATATATATATATATATATATATATATATATATATACTAGCAAAAGTACCCGTCGTTGACTGGATCTAAAAACAGCCTATAGAAAATGGACTCTGATTTATGAAAGTATCATAGGTTATGAAAAGGAAGGGTTGTAAAGAGATAGCTTCGAATTTGGTGGTATCAAAACCAAAGCAAAATATGATGAAAGTAAAAATAAAATAGATAAACTCCATAATTTATTATACCATACCTGTTCACACTGAAACACTTATCATAATATTCTGTGGATCTATATTAAAAAACCTTGTTAAACTTTGTGACATATTTCCATTCTATGAAGGTCAGGCGCGAACGAACACCCTATAATTTTATTATACCATATTTCTTCAAACTGAAACATAATTATCAAAGTATACTTACGCAGATAGATATGAAAAGTCTTTATTAAAGTTTGTGCCTATTTCCATTCTATGGAGGCCAGGCGTGAACGCAGACCCCACAATTTTATTATACCATCCCTATTTAAGTTAAACACACACCTATCAAAGTATTCTTATGTACATCTATATCAAAAACACTTGTAAACGTTTTTTTTTTTAATTTTTTAAAGTTTTATTTCCGTACTTTTTGGACTAGGCGCGAATGCAGACCCTTCAATTTTAATGAACTACCGTTCTGCCAGATCAAACCCATTCCTGTGTCTCGATACATCTTCTATCATTATATGTGATAAGTTTTTAAAAACAGTCAACCATATAGGAGCCTATTCGTGACCACACACACACACATTCAGCTTTATATATATATATATATATATATATATATATATATATATATATATATATATATATATATATATATACCATTAGTTTTAAATGTTAACGCCTTTACCCCTTTTGCGAGACATGACACGGTTTCGATTGCATCACTTCTAAATGGTAAAATTTAAAAATAGATAAAATTAAAAAATCTTATGTTCATGTTATTTAAATATGTTGACTAAAATACGTATGTCATATTAGCTCAATTGTTTTACCAAGCACATACATATTACTGACAAGTCTGTTTGCGTATCGAGCTTTTCAATATGCATTACTTAATATAACTCCAATTTTGATTTGATTCGTTTTTGTGTTTAAGTTGAAAAACATTTTTGGAGCGATTGTGAGTAATGTAAAAGTTTACAAAAAACAAACAAATCAATAAATAATATAATAGTGTGCACATGTTGCTCACCGTGTTGCCGAGAATATGTATTCCAAAATTCATAATAATCGTCTCTTAAAAAATGAAAATAAAAATCTTATGTACATGAAGCTCTTAAGCGCGCGCGCGCGCACACACACACACACACACACACACACACACACACACACACACACACACACACACATTTAATAACTAATATATAACGGTGTATAACTTGATTTCATCTGTATACGAGCTTATAAATGCCTTGCTCATAAGTCTACCCCGACCTAATGAATAATTATAAATAATTATATATATATACTAGCTTCAAAAACTGGGTTCAAAAACAGCTTACAGAAAATGGACTCTGATTTATGAAAGTATGATAGGTTATGAAAAGGAAGGGTTGTAAAGAGATAGCTTCGAATTTGGGGTTTTAAAACCAAAGCAAAATAAGATGAAAGTAAAAATAAAATAGATAAACCCCATAATTTATTATACCATACCTGTTCACACTAAAACACTTATCCCAATATTCTGTGGATCTATATTAAAAAAAACCTTGTTAAACTTTGTGACATATTTCCATTCTATGGAGGTCAGGCGCTAACGAACACCCTATAATTTTATTATACAATATTTCTTCAAACTGAAACATAATTATCAAAGTATACTTACGTAGATAGATATGAAAAGTCTTTATTAAAGTTTGTGCCTATTTCCATTCTATGGAGGCCAGGCGCGAACGCAGACCCTACAATTTTATTATACCATCCCTATTTAAGTTAAAACATACTTATGAAAGTATTCTTATGTACATCTATATCAAAAACACTTGTAAACGTTTTTTTTTTAATTTTTAATTTTTTTATTTCCATACTTTTTGGACCAGGCGCGTACGCAGACCCTACAATTTCAATGCCAGATCAAACATACCCATTCCTGTGTCTCGATACATCTTCTATCATTATATGTAATTGGTTTTCTATAATAGGCAAACATATAAGAGCCTATTCGTGAACAGACACACACAGACGTTCAGCTTTATATTATAGATATATATGTGTGTGTGTTCATGTGGAAATATTTTTTATTCAGTTATATTTCTTTTTTATATATACCAATCCTTATTTAAGGAGCTCAATGTAATTACAGAGCATATAGCGAATAAATTACAAACTCAACTTTCAAATACAACTGAATTAAAGAAATAAATTGTAAGATGGTCAACGTCATGAAATTTGGAATATAGACTTTTGTCATTTCATTATATATATATATATATATATATATATATATATATATATATATATATATATATATATATATGTGGAGATCGAAAAAATTGACCCACCTACTGGGTTACTTCATACTATGCGGCTGCTAAAAAAAGAAAAAAAATGAGAACAAACCCTTTACTTACATTACCCAACCTCCTCCTCCTCTTTCCACTCCTCCTTTAGTAACAACCACTCCCACTACTGACTACCACGCCAACTACCAACCGTAGCAAGACTTTTTAAAAATCACCAATCTTACAACAACAACAACAACAACAATACAATATCCCTAAAAAAAGAACATCAAGTAGAACAACAACAACAACACTTTATTTGAGTGACACACTAAATAATCACTGGTGGTTACAAGTGGGAACCTCCCAAATGCTTCTATTCTCTAGAGATATTAATATCATTGTTAAAAAACACTCTGACCCCCGATGCGCACAATACGTGACGACGGACTTTACTGCTCATTTGGAGATATTTTTCCACAACTCACGTAAATTTAATCATTTTGGCCCATAAACGCGAAAGCAATTGGTCATCGTAGGTAAACAAAAAAAAAAAAAAAAAAAAAGAAGAAGAAAAAAAGAAAGATGGAGGATTTAATTACGTTTTTTATTTGTTCCGTGCGATACTGTTATCGATTTGGACCCAATCCCCCGTTTGTTTTTATTTGTAAAAATTTCAGCATTTAAAACAAGAAAACTTATTTAACATTTTCCGTTTTCTTTTTTTAGTTTTTTTTTAAAGGATTTATATATTTCTTACAGACTTAATTATTATCCTTACTAGTCAAGTTTTATTGCAGTTATAAATTTTATTTATTCTCTAATTTATATTATTTTATTAACATATTCTGCAGTTATTTAATTTACTTTTTTAATCAAACACACACACACACACACACACACACACACACACACAAAAAAAAGAAAACAATGTTTCTGGTGTTTAAGTGAAATAAATAAATGATCTAAGTCCATTTTTGATCTCGACGAAAATAATAAGGAAAGGGGATTGAAATTAAAAGTTAGAAAAGTGTTGTGAAATCTCCTTCGTTGGATGTTTCTTGGCGTTCATAGCGATGTCCTTGCTACCTCGGAATCGTAATCTGGATATTGCCAATTCCACCGAGATGCAAAAGACATCGCTAGAAGAACAAGATCAGCAGCAGCTCCAACGACAGACGGACTTGGATCCGCTTCTTACGAATCATGCGAGTTCGCAAAATAAAAAGATGTTCTCGGAGAGTTGCAGGACCACCGTTATTGATCATGAACACAATCAAAGTTGTTCCGAAGACGAAGAGGGAGTACCTGGAAAAGAAAAAAAAGATAATGAAGAAGAGAGGAAAGAAGGAAGGTTTGGTGGTTTAAATTACAATCGACACTCGTCCCCTTTCACACCCATTTCGCCACATCCCCATCGTCGTTACGGCCACCGGCAGCCCCATCATCATCACCACCACCACCATTACCACAACCAGCATCACCAGCAGCATTATCAGCAACAGTATCGAAACGAGGCAACAACAGCGCAAATTGCCAACGCTCAGGTGTCATCCTCTCCGACGTCCCTAGTAGCACCTTTATCGACTTCGATGATTTCAACGTCGTCTAACCCGGCGTCCGTGACGTCTACCTCGTCTTCATCTGCAATGTCGGCGTTCACTCCGGTCAGCACTAGCAAACCATCATTCCTAATCAGCGACATTTTAGGGGATCACATTGGTACCTCAAGATCGCATCATAAAAGTCACCCGTCAACACAAATCGTTGCCGCGACAACGTCGACATCACCGATCGCGACAGTTGCAAACCGAACTACCTCTTCACCTTCCCATCATGCACCTGCGATCGTCAGCATCTCCACAGCTAATTCTCAACTAACACAATCTTCCAATCCCGCTGCCGCTCGTTCGATCCCAGCATCTGCTCCATCACCGATCTTAGCCCACACGGATTCATCCGAGAAAACTTCATCGCACATTTTCCCACAGTGTTCAGCATTCAGCCCTTTTACATCTTCCCCGGACATCAAACGTCGATTGGATGCCATTCTCAATTCCGGAAATTACGCAACATATTTCT
>NC_136500.1:16709635-16727135 GCF_053919585.1 Euprymna scolopes
GCGATAAAAAAAATCGTGTTTAGATTATCGATGCCTTAAAACAACGTTCCTAAACAATGGTAAATTCTAACGAGTAGACATACCCATGTTTAATAAATTTTGCAAAGATCATCTAAGGGTGAGATTTTCATAGAAATTTACTATGCAAATTCACTTATGAATTAATATATATAATAAATGATATATATAATAAAACTCTGTGGACCTTGCTGCACCTTGTTTTCGACAATCGGGCGATTCCATCTTTTAAAAAAGGGATGCCATGTAAATTTATATATATATATATATATATATATATGTGTGTATATATATACACATATATATATATATGTGTGTATATATATACACATATATATATATATATCTACAAACACTTATATATATACATATATATACATATATGCATACATATATACATATATGTACATATATATAAATATATGTACATATATATACATGTATGTACATATATATATATATACATATATATACACATATGTACACATATATACATACATATAAATATATATACATATATATATATAAATATATATATACATATATCTTGGCCTGAAGACGTAATCCCCCAACGCGGGTGATTACAGAAACATGTATGCACATATATAGCCATCAATGTTTGTATAAATAAATTTCATAAATATATATATATACATATATACACATATATATACATATATACATACACATATATACATGCATATATATACATATACATATATATACATATGTATAAATACACACACACACACACACATATATATATATGTGTGTATACACCTGTTTGATTGCTCAAATATTGAAAAAGGGATGACATGTAAATCATATATATATATATATATATATATATATATATATATATATATATATATATATATTTGTATTAGTATATTTGGGCAGCATTTTTTCTCTTATGCATATTTCATTAATTACAGGGATTATTCTCGTTTGTTTCTCTTGCAATCCATTTTTTTCCATTTGGCGGGTCAATGATCAAACGTCGTGTGCGAGTGTAAAAAGAAATTTGCTGTAGTTGTGAACGTTTTGAAATATAAGTCTCCTTCAGGCGAATGATGAATAAAAAATTGCGTTTAGTGAATTTATTGCTTAATTCGATTAAAATCGTTTGGCACGCCAAATGGGGGGGGGGAACAAAAACAAAAACAGATCGCAAGAGAAACAAACAGGAAGTATCCCTATTGTTAGCCAAGTCATAAGTATATATTTTTAAGTTTTCATACATAAATATGTATTTTTAGGTTTTCATACATAAATATATATTTTTAGGTTTTCATACATAAATATATATTTTTAGGTTTTCATACATAAATATATATTTTTAGGTTTTCATACATAAATATATATTTTTAGGTTTTCATACATAAATATATATTTTTAAGTTTTCATACATAAATATTTATTTTTAGGTTTTCATACATAAATATGTATTTTTAAGTTTTCATACATAAAGATATATTTTTAAGTTTTTATACATAAATATGTATTTTTAAGTTATCATACATAAATATATATTTTTAAGTTTTCATGCATAAATATGTATTTTTAGGTTTTCATGCATAAATATGTATTTTTAAGTTTTTATACATAAAGATATATTTTTAAGTTATCATACATAAATATATATTTTTAAGTTTTCATACATAAATATATATTTTTAAGTTTTCATACATAAATATGTATTTTTAAGTTTTCATACATAAATATGTATTTTTAAGTTTTCATACATAAATATATATTTTTAAGTTTTCATACATAAATATATATTTTTAAGTTTTCATACATAAATATGTATTTTTAAGTTATTATACATAAATATATATTTTTAAGTTATCATACATAAATATATATTTTTAAGTTTTTATACATAAATATGTATTTTTAAGTTTTCATGCATAAATATATATTTTTAAGTTTTCATACATAAATATATATTTTTAAGTTATCATACATAAATATGTATTTTTAGGTTTTCATACATAATTATGTATTTTTAAGTTTTCATACATAAATATATATTTTTAAGTTTTCATACATAAATATATATTTTTAAGTTTTCATACATAACTATATATTTTTAAGTTATCATACATAAATATGTATTTTTAAGTTATCATACATAAATATATATTTTTAAGTTTTCATACATAAATATATATTTTTAAGTTTTCATACATAAATATATATTTTTAAGTTTTTATACATAAATATATATTTTTAAGTTATCATACATAAATATATATTTTTAAGTTATCATACATAAATATGTATTTTTAGGTTTTCATACATAAATATGTATTTTTAAGTTATTATACATAAATATATATTTTTAAGTTTTCATACATAAATATATATATATTTGGGTTTTCATCTCACTATTATATATTAGATTCAATATAATAATCGGTAGAAATGTCTTTATAATAATAACTACATAATTTGCATGAATTACAATATATGTAAGCATATCTTAGGATCGAGCAACATTAATCGACCTGCTAGCTTATGTTTAAAAGGCCGTAAGTGAGGACATTTTTTTGTTAGTTATCCTCCTCATAATATTTCATTTGACGAAATCTAAAGAAAATATATTTAAATTGAGCAAAATTTCAACATGTAATAAAGCTGAAGAGTTCATTCTTTTTAATATTTATTTTTTTTTCCCGTATACAATAACATTTGTTTTTACTTAGCTTGTAAATAAATAATGGAACAGAATTCAATATCATCGTGTTTTGTAAAAAAAATTATATATTTTTCTCAATACTATATAATTAGCTGAGTTGCAAAGAAAAAAAATTTCAAAAATAATAATTGTTTTTTAAGATTTAAATGATTTAAATTCGATAATTCCACACGAACAGTTTTAAACATAGAATTTAAAGTAAATTTGAAAACAAAAAAAGATATTTTAATGCAATACAAAATTGGTTATGACCATCAGTAAAATATCGAAATCAACAATAAAAAATATTAATATATTTGTTTGAATCTAGTATTTTAGGTTATTAATGGTTTTTACCCCCTAAAATATGGAAGCATATAACAGATAAGCCATTTATTTGCTAGGAGGTGACGTTTCTTCAGTGGTTAACGACACGAACTAAAGACCTGAGTGTCTCAAGTTCGAATCCAGTTCGTTCCATAAAATCACTTAACCTTAGGCAACCTGGTCCTTCCCGTAAGTACTTGATGTCTTTCTAGAAATAATTCTGATAATTCTGACTAGAAAAATAGCGGAGAAACCAATGCCAACAAGAGAATCTTCGGATGATTTGTATGTTAGCTATAATATAAAACTTATTAATACGTTAGCTGTTTAAATACACATATTTATTTTATATGAAAAAAATATTAGCCCAGCGGACGATCAAATATTTTATAATAATAATAAATTTGTGTTTTTAGTATAAAATTTGTGTAAATATCAAAATCTAACAAAACAGAATAATAGCAAAATAGGCATTACTCTCCATTATTCATTTTTAACCTTTTTGGCCATCCAAATTAATTTACACAAAATTTAATTTACATAAAATGATGACGTCGCCGATTTGGTGTAAAAATCTGCCGAGAGTACTCAAAGAAATGGCGATATCTTATGTTCGCTCTTACGAAGGTTAATACTTAGTTATTATACTTTTAAACCCGATGTTTAGCCAATATCATATTATAGATATTATATTATTTAACCCTATGTCTTATACCAATTTTTGAATTTCTAAAATTTAAGACTTAAGTTTAATAGTATGCTACCGAGAAACCCTTTATATTCCAATTAAGATTGTTCGAATTTATGGTGAAAATTACTTGTTAACAGACGGCAATCTTACCTTATTTTACTGTGAACAGTTTAAGGTTAGGGCTAGATTTAGGGTTAAGTTTTAAGCCTGATTGATTTGTTTTGTAGATCAGGTATTGAGAGGTCTGAGTAGAGAAAATCAAAATACCAGACAAAATGAAACGGTTAGTATTTGGAATGAGTAGATATTTATGAGAACAACCCGATTAAAACATTGACGCAGAAACATGTTTAGAGCTTCTATGATCTCTAAATATTTCCATCTATATGAACAGATCATGACAAAATATTAGGTTGGTGCAAAAATAGTGTCGTTTTGACGTTCAATTATATATCTAAACCTCATCATTTTTGCACCAACCTAATAACGTTATTCTGTTTATGTTTAGTAGTTTGTTCTTGTATTAATCCATTTATTCCATATGCTAACCAAATCATTGCAAGGTAGAACGCCTATTCAAGTAGCACTGAATATTTAATAATAAAAAAGACACCGTTAAAAGAAACTGATTTTTTAGAGTGTATAGTTTATAGCGGCGTATTTCAACATTTTTCCCCTTGCATAATCCTTAAATTTGATTGCACGTCTACAGAAACCTCTGCGAAAAACAAACAAAATTATGCACCTTATGTCATGCATTGTATTCTCACCGTAGTGTACGTGGTATATATCATTTTGGAATAACAAGTTCGTAGAAAACTAGCAACTGTTGCCCGGTATTAAACGTAACGTTAAATTCCTTAAAAAAAACAAAAAAAAAACAAACAAACAAACAAAAAAAAACAAGCTTTAAAACACTTTCTAAACGGATAATTTTTCTTCGCATCCTTCCATGGCCGCGATATTTATAAATTACCCTGATGGGGTAATGAACATCACGTTTTGGCATACCAACTTGATTATAAGTAACCCCTAAAAAGACAAGTATATAATCTCATTAAGCAGCGTTCATCAACCTTTTCACCCTTGCGTAACTCTTAAAATAAATTACTAGTCGCAAAATCAAAATTACATACTATTATATGGAGTGGTTCTTAGAGGCGGCGGACTTAAAATTAAAATAAGTCTCAGAAAAATATTTTTATCATACAAATGTGTGTGCGTGTGTTTTTTGCATCATATTTTTGGCCTTTACAATTTAAATACAATTTCGGACATACGACCCCGCGGCTTGCATAATCTACCCATACAATTTTCACAACTCTATGTATTACATTAAGCTGTATTTTGGCAATAATGTGACGAATGTTGCTTCCAAGAAGCCTGTTGTGTTTGGTTTATCAATGGTGACACGGGACTTTACATACCCTCCCAATAATCTAATGGAGTTAAGTTGTAGGTGTGTCAGAAATTTCGTGAAAAATATTGAATAATTCCACCCCGTCTTTCCAAGCTTATAACTCCTCGAAAAATGTAATTCAACCCCTATTTTTTTTTCAATTAAAGGAGCAAGGACCAAGGTTGAATTTAAAATAAAAAATAAAAAACAAACAACGTGTTTTTTTTAAAACAAAGGTTTTAAACTTCGGACTTTACAGGTAAATTTCTAAAAAGCACTACTTTTTTTGTTTTAAATTTGAATATATTATTTATTGATCATTTATTTTCAATTTGTGATATATAACACTTTGGTGAGTAAATTAATTATTTACTTTTTAATAGACATTTCAAAATGGGAGGCGTGAAATCATTCGACCCCCTGTCTTTCCAAGCTTATAACTACTCGAAAAATGTAATTCAACCCCTAATTTTTTTTCAGTTAAAGGAGCAAGGACCGAGGTTTCATTTTAAAAAAATAACAAAAGAAAAAATAAACAACGTGTTTTTTTTTAAACAAAGGGTTTAAACTTCGGACTTTACAGGTAAATTTCTAAAAACACTACTTTTTTTAAAATTTAAATATATTATTTATTGATCTTTTATCGTCAATTTGTGATATATAAAACTTTGGTGAGTAAATTAATTATTTACTTTTTAATAGACACTTGAAAGTGGAGGGGCGTGAATTAAAAACAAACGTTTGTCTAAAATATTATATTCGGTTTATTGGAAAGAGCATAAAATTTCACATTGACCCTGAAAATATCGTAAAAATTGAATCAATAGAAAAATTTTGATAGATTTTTAAAGTTTTAAAATTGAAAAATACTGAGCTCGTAAAATTCAATTAATTTCATTGCTGGTAAAAAAATACTTCTATTACTTTAAAACAACTTTATTAGTTCATTTTGGAAGTATAATCCATTAATAAAATAAACAACCCACTTTTAAAAGAGAAATTACGAGTTTTTTTATATTTTATTCGCAGTTTCGTTAGGGGTGTCAAAAATTCCTACAAAAATTCTGATACACCCGTTAACTGACCACTTTAAGTGGCCAGTTAACGTGTTCATTTCGTGAAATTATTCATTCATCAAATGTTTCTCTCAGTAAATTAATCGTATCACGTTGTGTGGCATGTGGCTCCGTCCTGCTGAAACCAAGTTGAATTAAAAATAACCGATAGTTGCCAAATCTGCAATCGAGTTGCAGCTACGAAAAAAAAAAACAACAAAAAAACAAAACAAAAAACAAACAAACGAAAAACAAAACAAAAACACTATATTTTCTTCTCAATTTATTTTTACCGTAGTTCACGTCACAAATTTTAATAATATATATTGCGTAATAACTGATTTGCGGAAAAGTTAATATTTTATCATTTTTTTCCCGGTAAATCGTGCTGTTCGTTTATACTATTTCACCATGGCTTTTTTCATTCACACAATTTTTTTTAAAACTCAAACGTAAAAAAATTAACGCAAATAAGCATTATTATATGCCTATAATTTTCCCACCGATAAAAAGAACAAAAAATAAAACAAAAATAAAACAATAATATCAAAACCTTGTCTAGCTACAATCATTGTCAATAATTTCCCTTTAATCTTTTTTATGTCTAAATCTAAACGAAATTTTCATTAGCAAACTTTCTTACCTAGAACCGACCGTTTTTGAAACAAAACACACCGCGGGCTGTTCCTCTGCTGACTACAACATTACTGTTACTCTTCTGTGGGAGAGAGGTTGCAGGGAAGAGAAAAGGGCATCCTCCACTAAGCTAGGAAATCTATTTTGTACTCTGTCAAGGCAGGATATGCTGTTTTTAGAAGCTTCTGCCCAGATGTGGCAGTAGTACTCCATCCTTGGACGTACTTGGCATTTATATAGATAGAGAATTACATCAGCAGTGAGATATCTACTGGAGCGGTAGAAGGATCCCACCATTTTTCCAGCGACCTTGGCAACAGATTTGATGTACGTGTTCCATTTCAGACCAGGAGTAAAGATCAATCCCAGAAGCTTGTCAAAACATAAAGCCTCCTCAAGACGATTGTTTATTCAAAAATTATTTATTGCTTATTCAGAAAATTATTTATTGTTTATTCAGAAAATTATTTAATGTTTATTCAGAAAATTATTTATTGTTTATTTGAAAATTATTTATTGTTTATTCGAAAATTATTTATTGTTTATTTGAAAATTATTTATTATTTATTTGAAAATTATTTATTGTTTATTCGAAAATTATTTATTTTTTATTCAGAAAATTATTTATTGTTTATTTGAAAATTATTTATTGTTTATTCGAAAATTATTTATTGTTTATTTGAAAATTATTTATTGTTTATTCAGAAAATTATTTATTGTTTATTCAGAAAATTATTTATTATTTATTCGAAAATTATTTATTGTTTATTCGAAAATTATTTATTGTTTATTTGAAAATTATTTATTGTTTATTCAGAAAATTATTTATTGTTTATTCGAAAATTATTTATTGTTTATTTGAAAATTATTTATTGTTTATTCGAAAATTATTTTTGTTTATTCAGAAAATTATTTTTGTTTATTCAGAAAATTATTTTTGTTTATTCGAAAATTATTTATTGTTTATTCGAAAATTATTTATTGTTTATTTGAAAATTATTTATTGTTTATTTGAAAATTATTTATTGTTTATTTGAAAATTATTTATTGTTTATTCGAAAATTATTTATTGTTTATTTGAAAATTATTTATTGTTTATTCAGAAAATTATTTATTGTTTATTCAGAAAATTATTTATTGTTTATTCAGAAAATTATTTATTGTTTATTCCGAAAATTATTTATTGTTTATTCAGAAAATTATTTATTGTTTATTCAGAAAATTATTTATTGTTTATTCAGAAAATTATTTATTGTTTATTCGAAAATTATTTATTGTTTATTCGAAAATTATTTATTGTTTATTCGAAAATTATTTATTGTTTATTTGAAAATTATTTATTGTTTATTCAGAAAATTATTTATTGTTTATTCGAAAATTATTTATTGTTTATTCGAAAATTATTTATTGTTTATTCGAAAATTATTTATTGTTTATTCGAAAATTATTTATTGTTTATTCCGAAAATTATTTATTGTTTATTCAGAAAATTATTTATTGTTTATTCGAAAATTTTTTATTTGCCAATAAAATAATAAAAAAAATATTCTGAGAGTAAATTATATTCTTATCGCATCCTGAGAATAAAGAATAATTCTAAAATATTGCAACAATAAATTATAATCATATAATATTGCAAAAATAAAATACAATCCTATAATATTGCAACAAGTAAATAAATCCTATATTTCAGCAATAAAATACAGTCCTATAATATAGCAATAATAAAATACAATCCTATAATATTGCAACGTATAAATACAATCCTATAATATTGCAAAAATAAATATTATCCTATAATATTCCAACAGTAAAATACAATCCTATAATATTGTAAAAATACATATTGTCCTATAATATTGCAACGTATAAATGCAATCCTATAGTATTGCAATAATAAAATACAATCCTATAATATTGCAAAAATAAATATATATATAATATTTCAGCGATAAAATACAATCCTATAATATTGCAACGATAAAATACAATACTATAATATTGCATCTATAAAATATAATCCTATAATATTTCGAGCATAAAAATAATTATTAAATATTCCAAGAAAAAATATAGTCCTAAAATATTTCGAGATGTAAGAATAATCGTAAAATGTTCAAACCAGTTTTTGAATACTAAAATAAGATATAATGCTACTAATCCGTATATCTAGAATCCTTATTTACATTTTGATAATCATTAAATGATTTGGATTCTCACAAAAGTCTTAATCCCAACCGAATAAGAAAGCTCAATACACGATATTGATATATATATATATATATATATATATATATATATTGATCTCTCCCTCTCTCTTTCTCTCTCTCTGCGCGCGCGCGCGCACACACACACACACACACACACACACACACACACACACACACACACACACACACACACACACACACACATATATATTGCTAAGCTTTTACTACACTATATTAAAATGTCAAATTTTAGGCGACAATTTAAAGATGGTTTTTATTCATACCCTTTAAATTCGTTTTAGTTTTTACCTGCATATGTATATATATATATATATATATATATATATATATATATATATATATATATATATATATATATATATATATATATATATCGTCTACTCTATAATAAAGAGCAATGTGTATTCATTTGTATAATTGTATATCTCACTCTTTATATGCATTTTCATTTTATCATCCTAAGGTTAACAAGTAAAACATTTGCGTTTTTCTAGCCTTTCCCTGAAAACACCATTTCAGTTGGTGCAGAGAAGCGGGAAAGCAAATAACAAGTCAGACATACATACCAGGCTTACACCATCATTCAAAATGAATCCTGAAATAAATGCTCCACTCTATGATGATGATGATGATGATAATGATGATGAATCGACGATTTTTTTAGGTCATTAGAAATTATAAGTTCTATATGAACAATTTAATTACTGACGTCATTCTTTGATGTCATATGAATATTTCATTAATAAATCTGCATAAATAGTGAATAAAAAAAATCTGGCGAAGCATACTTTCTGCCAGTCATTTTTGACGGAAGGTGTGCTCTACTATATAGTTTGTATAGGATTAATATTAAAACAAATTAACCGATCATTAAGAGTTTTTGGAACATAATGGCTTAGCGTAATGGTGGGTAATGTAAGCTATATTTAGTTAAATTTACTTTTGTGCAAAAGGGAGCAAACAAAAGGTGGGAACCCTTAATAAAAATTCAAATATCTCCAAATTATTATGAAAGTTTAACAATATGTATTAGACGTATCGATAAATAAATATTTGCCATTTTTTTAATTCCGTTGGAGCATTCGATCTTAGGCTGAATAATACGGACACAATCTCCCATTTGAAAATTAAAATATTTCAGACTTGCATTAAATTCCATCCTTTGTTAAGTATCTAATCGATTTGGATGAAAATTGGAATAAGGATTCTAGACATAAGATTAGTACCATTATATCGATTATAATCATCGTAAAGGGATAAAAAAAAGCAGTGTAAAACTGTTCTGACTTGAATGAGGATCAACGAATGTTCCATACTTCCAATATTTTCATCGAAATCGGTGAAATCGACCATTTTTCAGTCATATCGTTTGAATTACAGTTTAAAATACAAAAGTCAAGTATCATGATTTATATGTGTTCTAAACGCGCCACTGCCTAACAAAAGTACCTACTGTTGATTTTATACACTCGTACTTGTGCAGTGATAAACTTCTTAAATGCACTTTTGATGTTAGGCTGTAGAAGGGTGTTAATTTTGGTCAAAATCAGACTGTTTCTTTTTTAATCGGATTTTTAAAAATATCAATACTTATCAGAGCCATTCCGATTGAAAACCTATTTGAGAACACTTCTAGAAACATAAAGTACGTTTGCCTAAATTTTCCAAAAGTCGGCTCACCCGTTTCGGAGTCCCTAGAGAACGAATTCACACGCAGACATACACAAATACAGGCACACAGAGAAATACACACACTGAAACAAGGTTTTTGTTTTATATATAAGTTGAAATATTCATGATTGGACGATTCCTTATTTATTTTATTTTATTTTTTTCTGCTTCCGATGCAACTCTCGATTCCAAATCTCTACTTATTTAGCTATGAATTTAAAAAAAAAATATCGGATTAATTTAAAAACGTGTATATTTCGCAAATGTAAAAACAGTAGTTCAAAACTAATAAATATTCAACATTTTATTATATGTATTTATAATAGAAAATTTTGCCTTTTTTTAAAATTTTTTTTGAATTCTAATACCGATTACGATATTCAAAAAGTTCCGTTTTATTCCAAGTTCCGATTTCGATTAATCGTACCGTTACTAATATATATATATATATATATATATATATATATATATATATATATATATATATATATATATATATGTGTGTTTATGTGTGTGTATGTGTGTGTATATATATATGTATATATATATGTATATATATATGTATGTGTATGTATATATGTATGTATATGTATATGTGTATATATGTATATATTTATGTATATATATTCATATATATGTACATATATGTATGTATATATGTATGTATATATATATATATATATATTAGTGATGGGACGATTTCAATATTTTCCCGATTCCGATACAATCACCGATTACGATTCTTTATAATGTTTTAAATATTTAACTAATACTACGTTACTAATATATATATATATATATATATATATTTTGTGTACAGAAAGTTGTTAGTTGAGACAGGTCATTGGTACCGTCGGTTTCAAGCCCGATAATAAGGCCCGTTTAAGGTATCCTTATCAAGCTCTCTTCAGCCAATATTCGTCCTTTGAAGAGAGCTTGATAAGGATACCTTAAACGGGCCTTATTATCGGGCTTGAAACCGACGGTACCAATGACCTGTCTCAACTAACAACTTTCTGTACACAAAATATAAGTACGCTCTTAAAATTTGGATTTTCCTTTTAATTGAGCACTCTGCTGGAATTCTTTTTCCAAAAAAACTAATCATATATATATATATATATATATATATATATATATATACATATGTATATATATGTATATATATGTATGTGTACGTATATATTTATATATATGTATATGTATATATATATGTGTGTATTTATGTATATATATATATATATGCATATATGTATATGTATATATGTATATGTACATATGTGTATGTATATATGTATATATATATATATGCATATATGCATGTATATATGTATATATATACATATATATATATTAGTGATGGGACGATTTCAATATTTTCCCGATTCCGATACAATCACCGATTACGATTCTTTATAAAGTTTTAAATATTTAACTATGAAGTTGTTTATTTTTTGCCGATTACCGTAAAAAAACATGTTAAATGTCCAGATATTTTCTCAAGCGTAAAAATACAATTGTGGAAGATGATTTATAGATTTTAATTTTATTGTTGGTTTAAAAACAATAAATATTTATTTTATTATTAATAGCAGCAGAGCAACATCTTCTTTTAAACAAAATCAAATAAAAACGACAATTGAAAGAATTTTGACATCAGAAAATAATCACAAAATTTCCCGATTTCGATTCCGTTTCCGATACGCCAAAAATTTCCGATTTTTCCTAGTCCCGATTCCAATTCCGATTAATCGTCCCAAAACACACACACACACACACACACACACACACACACACACACACACACACACACACACACACACACACATATATCGTTCATCGTTGGCGAAAGTGCATTTGAATGGTGTTTACTATGTAGAAAAATAAATTCTGATGCAGAAAAGATCGCTCGTTGTAATGGTACCATTCCCGTCTTCTTAGCTGTTCAATGTTTTTGAGTTTAAAAAAATAGGACGTTTTATTTTGGAAGAACCGTCGTATATTTTAACTGATTTTACAAACTGACTTTTTGCTAACTCAAACAATCAAACCCGAGCTCAATTGGTGACTCAGCGGATCACATCTTTTTTACATTTCGGAAAAGATAATACAAAGAAGTAATGTATCATTAAAATATATATGGCAGGCAATAAAATCGACCGAACCTTTCACGGTATGTTTCAATTAACATCGCATAAATACTTTCGTTTTTTCTGTCTTTCTATTTTTTTTTTTTTAACTCTTTACATCACAAATAGTTAACGCTAGATCCAAACGTTGCTCGGGGTGAGGTAGGAGGTTCTTTTTATTTTCATTTTTGTTTCGGTTTTTCTATATTAATTTTTTTTTTATTAAACTATGCTGTCGTTTATTCTGGTAAATTAGTATTATAAGGGATCAGTGGAAATTCCACAGTTCTATCTATTGTGTATTGTCAGCATGAAATCTATGGACGGCCAGCACGGATGAAAACCTCACGATATTAGCGTCATCTTTTTTTCAGATTAAACTATACTCCTCTAAGTACTCTCGCTAATGTAGTTTCAGAAGCTATGAGAATCGTTATCGAAAACTCTTGTGACATATTTCTAATATAAAAAAAATGTGGAGAGTGACAACTCATGCACTAACGCAGAACGACTCTTGCGTATTATAACATATACTTGTTAAACTGGGATTCTGAAATATTCTTTTCATTATTAGGGTATCGCTTGATAATTAAATTATTAATTGAATCAAATTGTCATAAAACTATACTTCATTTTAAGATAATGATTTTTTATTCTATTTATAAAATTATTGGGTGCTTATTCAGATTGGCACTTATGGTGGAATTTAAAGGTAAAGAAAATAGAAAAAAGTTCGTATGATGTACGTACCAATCATGTAACGAAAATGAAATTCCAAAAATCACATAATTTGATCAAGTATTTTTATTCAAGAAAATCAAGTTTTTACGACTAAGCGAGTCGTGGTGTTTTCTTCCGCCATGATTAAATCCGATGAAAGAAAAAGGAGAGACAACTCAAATTGAAGTTAGGAGGTGAAAACTCAGTCTTACGTTCGATGGAGTTTACTAGTAAAATCACTAAAAATCGTAAATTTTGATTTTCTTAGTTTTAAATGAAATACTTGATCGATTTACATGATTTTTGGAATATGATATCTTCGCTCTGTAACTAGTAAACTTTCCTGTATTTTCTTTACTTTTAATTTCTGCCATAAGTACCGAGTAGAATAAGTACCAATTATTGGTATTTATAAATTTATTGGTATTATTATTCAAAACTTTCATTTTTTTAAATACATGAAAATTTGTCAGCCAAAAATACCTCCCTGCATAACTTTCAAATTTCGGAAAGTACTTCATTTTCTATTTTTCAAACTATTTAAAATCTTAAAATGGTTGACTTGTTTACGAACAAACCGAAATGCATTCTGGTATATTTTTGTCATTCAGTTATACGTCTCTATTATAAAATTACTTATGAATCTTTTAAAGTTTCATTTCTTTGTTATTGCATTTTTTTTTGATTTCAACAAATAATTGATTAATAGCATAAAAAATAATGTATAAGTCACGCACAGTTGAGAAACACAGACGGTATTTATCTCTTTCTCACCGCGAGGGGGAGGTGACACAGGACCGGAAGGTGGGAATATGAGCCAGCACCCCAAAACTACGTCTGAATAGCCCCATCGGCGTCTCGTCTGAGACAACAAGCGATAAACTTGCTCCAGCCGAAAGCCGGGAGCCAAAGCCTGAAATGATGGATCTATTAAGACTACTCAAACCATTTGTATAAGTCGGGTAGCTAAATGGCCACCGAAATGGTTCAGTTTCTGTTGGACTGATTGTCGAGAGTGGGATCTCGTCTGGTGTAGTAGTGGTGTACTACAGACACAGGAGTAAGGGTCAGACAACTTCATAGAGTCAATAAAAAAAATAAAGTGATCCATTTTTTTTTCCAAATTAGTTTAAAAGAAAGAAAAAATTTAAGCGGAAATTTATTCATTACATTTTTCTTTTCGATTAGTTATTTTTAATAAATTTTTATGGCAATCATTCGGCGACATAAAAAATTTCAAAGAAATACACTTACGTGGAACAAGAGAGCAACTTTGCTCAAGGATCGGTACATACGCTAACTTTAAAAGCAATTTAATGGCTGACTCGGCAGGAAACATGGTTTTGAATGCTGGCTGATCATAGAATATATTTTTTAATTTTCGATTTTTTTATTTTATTGTGTTTGAAAGATTATAGCCTAAAATTAATCTTTCAAAGAAAAAAAAAGTGTGTGAAATGAAAAATCTTATCGCAAATCTGAAAAAAAGATCGTGTTTAATTTTTTCTGGCAAGATAAATATAAATTTTCTGGAATTATAAAAATTATAAATTTAATTATAAAGTTAAAGTCTTAAAATAATAAATTAATAAATTCAATGTACTTAAATTAATGTACTTAAATTTCGCATTAATAAATAAACTCCGTTGCTACAGTTTGCATATTTTTGGATAATTATTAGCTTTTTAGCCAAAAAAAAAAAAAAAAAAAAGAAAAAAAAAAGCTAATAGTTATGCCAAAATGTGCAAACTGTAACAACAAAGTTTGTTTATTAACACGAAATAAAAACATGGCGGCTAAATTAAAAAATGCATGGAAACACATAAACACCTCTAAAGGCGTATCTGAAAATAACGTCAGGTGGTTGAAGGAAGATAGGGAGAGGGACAAAACCGACTGGTTTTCTTCCTTTTTTTTCAGAGCGGTGCATTCAGACATACCTATAGTGAACGTTTGTATAATTTTCACTATTTTTTAATTTAAGTATTTTTCTGTGTTCCTGTTTTTAAAGTTTTTCAATTACATTTTATTTTTAAAGATTATATATACAAAAATATGATATGCTGAAATTTAGAAGAAAATGCGATGAAAATATTAGATTTTTTTCATATAAAAATGTCGCTAAAAATGTAAACATTCAGAAAAAAAAAGAAATATTTTTTGCAGTTATAATTTTTTTGCGTGTGAAAATATTAAATAAACAATGATAATCAAATATCGTTAGTTTGAAAAATTAACTTTCCTTTAAGTTATATCGATTTTGTTAATACGGACTTTTCAGGCTGTTTTCGTAATATTTCTGAAAAAAAGAAATGAATTCTTTTGTAATTATTACAATTAACAATGCTTTATTTTCATAAAAAGTAACACAGATAAATTCATTCATTTTTTAAAATTCCTATTGAAAACCATAACTTTAATAAAGTTGTTTAAACAAAATAATACATTTTCACTAAGATTCAAATAAAAATAATGTGTTCATTATATTCCATGGTCATTATTTGATAAGTCCTGAAAATTACATTACAATTGGTTAATTTCCTGATTTTTGGTTAATTTTTATATAAAGAAAAGAGTCAAAATATTAAGACAGTTTGAGCATCGGCTAATCATTTTGCACGTACCTTATAAAATCTATTAAAATGTTGTGTTTGAAACGAAAATAGATAATTGAGTTGATAAATTAAAATATTTTTATGCTAATTTCCCAAGTGTAATCTTTATCTTCGTAACTTATTCTATTGTTTGCTCCTCTTAATCGGGTAGAGCTTTTTATCCAGATAGGTTTGCTTTGAAACTGAAAATTTTATTCTTCAGCTTAATTTTATTACTATATATATATATATATATATATATATATATATATATATATATATATATATATATATCTCTTATAATATAAAGCTGAATGTGTGTGTGTGTGTGTGTGTGTGTGTTTGTGTGTCTGGCCACGAATAGGCTCCTATATGGTTGACTATTTTAAAAAACTGATTACATATAATGATAGAAGATGTATCGAGACACAGGAATGGGTATGTGTGATCTGGCAGAACGGTGGTTTATTAAAATTGTGGGGTCTGCGTTTGCGCCTGGTCCACAATGTATGGAAATCTATAATATAAAGCTGAATGTGTGTGTGTGTGTGTGTGTGTGTGTCTGGCCACGAATAGGCTCCTATATGGTTGAATATTTAAAAAAGACTGATTACATAAATGATAGAAGAGTATCGAGACACAGGGATGGGTATGTGTGATCTGGTAGAACGGCGATTCATTAAAATTGCGGGGTCTGCGTTCGCGCCTGGTTCACAAAGTATGGAATAAAAAAAATTTAAAAAAATCGTTTACAAGTGTTTTGGATATAGATGTACATAATAATACTTTGGTAAATATGTTTTAACTTAAATAGGGATGGTATAATAAAAGTGTGGGGTCTGCGTTCGCGCCTGGCCTCCATAGAATGGAAATAGTCACAAACTTTAATAAAGACTTTCCATATATATCTGCGTAAGTATACTTTGATAATTATGTTTCAGTTTGAAGAAATATAGTATAATAAAATTATGGTGTGTTCGTTCGCATCTGACCTCCATAGAATGGAAATATGTCACAAAGTTTAACAAGGTTTTTTAATATAGATCCACAGAATATTTTGATAAGTGTTTCAGTGTTAACAGGTATGGTATAATAAATTATGGGGTTTATCTATTTTATTTTTACTTTCATCATATTTTGATTTGGTTTTGATACCTCCAAATTCAACCTTCCTTTTCATAACCTACCATACTTCCATAAATCAGAGTCCAGTTTCTGTAAGCTGTTTTCGAACCCAGTCAACGCCGGGTACTCTTGCTAGTATATATATATATATATATATATATATATATATATATATATATATATATATATATATATATATATATTATTCCTTAATTGGAATT
>NC_136500.1:16732135-16744635 GCF_053919585.1 Euprymna scolopes
CTTTGATATGACGAGAGCGCGTTCAAAATGAACATTTCTGTGTAGAGCACAATTGAAAAATAATACTGACTCTTGCATTTTAAACTTTAATGCAAGCGATGATATATATATATATATACACATAATTTCATAAAATCAACTAGATTCTCTACAGTGCAATGTGAACTACAATATACTGTGAATTAAGTCACTGTGAGAGGTATGTGAAGCTTCCTCCAGGTGCATCGCGATAGGTTCCAAATTAGAGCTGGCAATCAATCGATTTGATTGAAAAATGGGATGATAATAAAAATATGGGAGTGTGAAACATTCGTTGGTCATCATTAAATCCCAGGCAATGTCCGGTCACCCTGCTAGTTATATATATATATATATATATATATATATATATTCAGTTTCATCAACAAATTTTTGTTTTTTTACTTTTTGACCATGGTCTTTATGTAAATATTAATCAGCATAAAAATCGATTTACAAAGATATCAAACTTGATCATATTGGTAAATATCAAAATGTTTTATGTGAAGTCGCAGGTACTACGTCCCACCATTTTGAATTTGGCCACTTCTTTAAAACGCTTGTAATGATAGTTCTACTGAAAGGCCCATCACGAAATTTGGAATATGTACTGTCATAAGATAGACAAATCTTGTCAAAATTTAAAAGAAATTGAAAGAACGGTTTTTGAGATAATTCAGGTTAAAAGTTAAGGTCAAGGTCAACTTTTTTAATTTGACCTTGAAAAAATATTCCCAGATAAAATTATAGATTTATCCAAGTACTTTAAAATGATATATGAATGAAAAATGTAGGCCCATAAACAACAGATATCGTCTTATAAAGTTGGTCACTTCTTCATAAAAATTCACATTTTTGTAAAAGGTCAAGGTCATATCTCAGGAACCCCTTGACCTTGAGATGTGTCGGACATGGTTTTACACCCTGTCGATTTGACATGGAATGATCCATATATATATCTAGTAAGTTATAAAAATATATATGACAACTTACTACCTTGCTCTACCTATGTATTGAGTACTATTGAAGTAAATACTTTAAGTTTACGCATAGAATTATACTTTCGTATATTAATTTCTGTGATTAAATGAAGTATATATATATATATATATATATATATATATATATATATATATATATATAGTGTGTGTGTGTGTGTGTGTGTTAAAAAAAGGTTAAAAAGAATTTTAAAAAATTTGAGTACGAGGGACTTATTAATATTACTCCATTTCCAATTTAGGATGATATTTGAAGATAGTCTCCCCTCCCATATTAAATGTGATACAGTTAAAGGATTACGTATCAGATATAAATGATAATAATAATAATAATAAAAACACGTTAACCTCAATATAAGTCGACATTTCCTCCTTGTTGCTAGGACAAGAACTAACCCATGACCAAATGCGATCAATTTAGTGGATCGAAAAGTGATTTCTATTATAATTGATGCAAGGAAACCCAACAAACTAATAATAATAATAATAATAATAATAATAATAATAATAATAATGAAGAGGAACGATATAAAAAGCGACGAGGAAGAGCACCATTCAGACATCTACTAGAAGGGCATTGAGAGTACTGGAACGTAGGCGAATCTTATTACCACTTAAATTCTAAAGGAAACTTACGATCGGTATCTGCACGTGAAAACAATGATAAACGGTTGTTGCGTGCGTGTAAAAATTTGTTGCAAGAAATACCAAAAGAAGCCGAAAGTTCTGGAAAACTTTTGTGGAGTTGTTGTCACTGAGATTCCAGGGAGCATTACTAACTTTTGCAATGAACAATCGTTTTTGCTGATGATTCGTGTGAGAATTTTGAGAAAGCAAGAACTAATATTATATAAGGACGTTGTCAACGTTTGATTTCACTTGAAACGATAATTACAAAGAAAAAAAAAACATGTCTTCCGATGGGGAATCACGTATGTATGTATGTATGTATGTATGTATGTATGTATGTATATATATATATATATATATATATATATATATATATATATATATGTGTGTGTGTGTGTGTACGTATGTATATATGTATGTACGTATGTAGATATTATGTATGTATGTACATGTGTGTTTGGATGTATATATGTATGTACGTACGTATGTATGTGTGTACGAATGTATATATGCATGTATGTACGTATTTATGTGTGTACGCATGTATATACGTATGTATGTACGTATGTATGCACGTATGTATAGCTGGATGAATGGATGGAGGTATGGATGTGTGTATGGATGGATAGGCGACATGTATTTTAAGAATTTTCCAATCGGCTAATTTTATTTTTAAAAGACTGTTTGCCAAGTGATGCGAAAACTGTTGTTTACTGAGAGAATTGTATGGATCAGAAAGTTTCAATGTTCCTTTTTTTTAACTGATTTATATCCCAATTGGAATAAACATTATTCGTTGTTAGGGCGAACGATGATATGCATGCGTAACGTAATAGCTATTGGTTCAAGTTTTCATTTTTAGCCTTGCAGCAAACATATTTTCATAGTTCAGGCATTAACGTCAAAATAAAAATTAAATCGTAAACTATATGTTTTGGTGATGGGGGGGGGCGCACGAATTATTAAAAAAAAACTTTTTAAATCATTACTACATATTGAGTCCAGTATAATATAATATAATAATAAATACGAAATCTCCATTAATCAAAATATCATATTTAAGCGTATTTTACGGCCGGGTAATGCCGGGCGGCCTGCTAGTTTATATATATATATATATATATATATATATATATATATATATTTCTCTTGTTATCGAGCACTAACAACCTCTATATTCATTAGTCCCTACTTTTGAACATCTCAAGCTTGGATATATATATATATATATATATATAAAATGTGTGTGTGTGACGTTTTTTGGCACTTTTATCTCCAAATCTCAGAATGATCAGAATTTAACAAATGAAGACTCGTTATGAAGGTAATTACCTTAATCATGTAATGGGGTATATGGCATTTGCCACCTAGTATTATAGTATAAAAAAGTATGAGGAATCACTTTTCTATATCATTTAACGTCTGAAGAGCACACACTTTATGGCTATCTTTTTAGGGGTATCTGCTATTTTTTTTCAGAGGTGGTGTTCAATTTGGCTTGGTAGGCCAACACAAAACCTACCTTAAAAAAACTTGTTTTCGATAGGTTTTTGGGTGTGCTGAAAACGAATATCGCATTTAAATATTCCGCAAATAATGCACGCTTGCGTGTACAACAATGGTCACCATTGATAACAAAGAATTTCATTGCAATGTTTATTTGCGGAAAATTTAAATGTGATATTCGTTTTCAGCACTCGAAAACCTATAGAAAACAAATTTTTAGATATTGTGTTGGTCTATCAGGCCACAATAGCCAAATAAACACTACCCCTAAAACGACGCCCCCCTCAAAAGGTGGCTATGAAGTGGATGTTCATTTTACGTTAAATTAATTCAGAAAAGTGATCCCCCTATTTTTAAAACTATAATTTATTCATATTTTGGAAACTACTTGTTTCCTGGAATTTTAAACGTTATTTGCGTTTTCAGCATCCTCTAAACTCTATAATAGTGGTAATTTTAAGGGATTTTTGAGGGTGGAAAGATACATCCCAACCGAAAGATCTTTTTAAGATTCTAACCGCCCCTTTAATGCAATTGTTTATGTCTCGCTTACATTTCGTTCATCGGATATATTTGTAGTTTTTGAAATTTTCCCGAGTCCGTTCGCTCTTATAATTATTGGAATGATGTAATCTTCGTAAAATTCCAGTTTCTTTTCAAGTCTTATATAATACCTTGGTATTCGTTATCTTTTCCCTCTCAGCTATGTTTAACGCAGCATCATTGGGGACACTGCTTTCTACTAAGGTTTCTTCTTTCTCCTTCTTGTCACATATCAATATGTCAGGTTTAACAACTCCGTTTTTAAGTTACGTAGCTTTAGGAATTGCATAACAGTAGTGGACGATGTATGAGTTATTTCCAATTGTATTTCTGGTGTATGTTCCCAGGACTTGTTGCTTTTGATTTTTTTTTTGTCCAGTAGAAATTTTTGTACATAGTGTGTGTTTGTGTGTGTGTATGTGTGTGTGTGCGCGCGCGTGCGTGTGTATGTGTGTGTGTGACTACTTATATCAGATTTAACACACACACACACACACACACACACACACACACACACACACACACACACACACACACACACACACACACACACACACACATATCAGTCCAGTAATTATGAGAGCAATCAGAGGCAAGATAAAAAGTTATTGGCGATTATCCCAAAGGAGATACAAAAAATTGCATTTAGAATATATGGAAAAGATCTCTTGGTAAGAGTTGCTGCTGAAATAGCATGGAAATATTTAGTAGGATAATCCCTCCCCGGCAAAAAGCAAAAAAAAAAAAAAAAAAGGTAAAAAAAAAAAAAAAAATCGGAAAAAAATATATGAATAGAAAACTAATATATATATATATATATATATATATATAAATATAATTATATATTTATGTTTTTTCTTTCTTTTTTTCTTGAACTATATAAAAGTTACATTAACGCACATACACCCACATACACACGTGTAGATCTCTCTCTCTCTCTCTCTCTCTCTCTCTCTCTCTCTCTCTCTCTCTCTCTCGCCTCCAATTCAAGAAGCTTGCGTTACGAACCCGAGTTCGGATGTGTCCAACTGATGAGCCAAAATAACGGTGAAACTCGAACCTTGAGCTTCCGGTTCGTTGACTGTCATGGCTCTTGTGAGCTGCGACGTTGTCTGGCTGTAGAAATGGATATATAAGTATTTTGTATACCTTGGCAAATAATAAATATGTCCTAATTTTTTTTCATTTACTGAATTTAATTCCAAATTTTCATTTATACTATTCATCTTGTATATTGAGCTTTTTTTCATCTGAGTAGGATTCGCTTATAAATATTGATACTAATATTAATATTTTTACAGTGTTATACAATATGTAGTCTTAAATTATTTCAAAATGTCAGTCAATATTTATATATATATATATATATATATATATATATATATATATATATATATATATATAAAACAATGAAACGCTTGGTTTGTTCGGCTTAAATAAACTTGAAAACTACATGCCCGTTTTTCTTAAAATTTTGCGACAGCATTTTTAGCGAATCCGAGCGTGTTTTTATATACTTAAAACAGAAACATATTAAAATATTAAAAAAAAAGAAACCCAACTTTTTTTTCGAAATCGTGTGAAATCGTTTGTTATCTGCAAAAGACGTACATATCATAAAGCAGCAAACACTGGCATAAGAAAAGCGCCGATTGGCTGAAAACCAAAAAGAGGAAGACGCGAAATTTATTGCTTCGACATTGGTACACATGTGGACTATTAAAGAGAAGATGTTGACGAATGATACTTGATAAAGATTGGCGATTATTATTTCAGCAAACAAATGTTTTTCTTTAAAAGATTAATGGCCTGACGTACACGTGTCGAACCCCAAATGCCACCTACAATGTTGAACATGGATTTTGCCAGACTGCTATTTTTTATTTAAGAACTTTTGATAACACGTATTTCGTTATAATTTTTTTTACGCGTTTTGGCCTCTTTTTTTTTTTTTTTTTTTACAATTTTTCGCTTTTCCGTCCGATTTTCTTTTTGTACTTAAGCACCTATGTTACCACGCTGAAAAATATAGTTGTTTGTTACATCAGGCAAAAAAAAAAAAAAAAAAAAATTGCTCGCCAGAAAGTACGTTTGAAGCTGAAACGTATAAAAGTCGAAGGACCTTAAACAAAACCATCCTTGTTGTAAAAAACTTTTTTTTAATAAACTTGGCAGTTTTTTTTAGCAGTTATTTTTATATAAGAAAATATGAATTCTTTTCTTGCGTTTGCCTTTTCTAAGGGGGCGACTATTAAATAAATATGCTGGCCACCATGGAACTCAACGCCCAAGGAGTACCCTTATTATTATTAAAACCATAAATTGTTAGGTGAAAGTACAGGTTTTTTCGAAGAAAATTTACGGTACATATGCATTTTGGTAACGTGCTGAAATAATACCATTATTTTTTCAGCCATTCTTTCTATGGAGAGGGGAAGGTGTTTTGTAATTATGCTGTGCTTTCAACTAACAATTTATTATAAAAAAGATATCGTGAAATTTGAATTTAACTTGAATTTAAACAACACGGACGGCGCGTTCAACATTGTAGTCGGTGCCTATTTAGCAATGGAGGGCCAATTCGTATACATCAGTCGATTAATGTTTTATTTGTGTGTGTTTTGTTACCGTAAATTGTTAGTTTTTTTTTTCAAGAAAACTTTAACAAAATTGGAAGTACACGTTTTTTTTTTTAACAGAAGTTTTTTATGTTAGACAATATGAATGCTTTTTCTTTTTTTTATTACATTTTCACCCCAAACAAGGCATATTGCCATTTTGTTGTAGGGGCTGCTATCAGGGACATAGGCATCAGGGGTACTGTGTAGTGAGTTGGGCAGCAAGATGTCGGTTGCACTTAAACTTCTGCATGTCAGTACAGTTGGGAAAGCAGGGACCCGGCAGGGAATTCCAAAGTCTAGCTGTCTTGGAGAAGAAACTACTGGAGTAGAAGGCTCTCTTACATCTAGGGATCTCTTCTGTGAAGGGATGTGATTTAGCTGTTAGTCGGGTTTGTCGGGGATATTTACGTCAAGGAGGCACAAGTGCTTGCAGTTCGTCAGAGCATTCACCATTAAAGTACTTGTAGAAAAGGCAGAGAGATGCAACATTTCGTCGATGGGACAGGGGCTTAAATTTAGATGACAGTTCAGGACCTATCAGATTGGCGACTCTCTTTTGAACCTTGTCTAGGAGCGAGAGGCTAGTGGTAGATGCACCAGCCCAAATATGACAACAATACTCCACACATGGGTGAATGGTGGCCTTATAGAGGTATAGGATACTTTCGGGCGTTAGTATCTTTCTAGCACGGTAGAGAGATCTACCTTCTTCACAGCGGTCCTGGCGATACTCTCGATGTAATTGTTCCAACTCATGTTTCCTGAGAGCGTTAGGCCGAGGAGTTTAAAGGATGTACTTTCAGATAAAGAGTCATTGGCCATTGCTATTGGTGGTAGAGAAGGTTTATTGTGATTATTGCAGGAAACGAGTTTAGTCTTGGCAGCATTAATGTCCCCATTCCACTACAGATCGGAGGTCATTCTCTAGTGTTTCTGCCATTTCTTTAGATATGTGTTCATTTGTTTTCCTGTCGTGTCTGTTATAGAGTGTGGTGTGGTCAGCATATATACCCATCTCATAGACAATTTTGTCAGGGAGGTCATTTATGAATATTAGGAATAACAGAGGTCCCAGGATAGACCACTGAGGCACTCCCGCATTTATATCATATTGTTTAGATGTACGACCGTCGAGGACAACCTGGATTTTTCTCTTATCTAAGAAGGATTTAATTATGTCATGTATTCTTCTAGTGATACCATATGATCTGATTTTCCTGAGAAGACCTTCATGCCATACCCTGTCAAAAGCCTTAGATATATCTAGAGCTACCGCTCTACCCTCCTCTGCTTTGTCCAGTAACTGGTATATACGTTCTATTAAAACCGTAAATTGTTAGGTGAAAGTACAGAATAGATTTCTACCAAGAAACCGTTATTTATTCAGCCATTCTTACCATGGGGAGGGGGATGGTGTTTTGTAACTATTCTGTGCTTTCAACTAATAATTTATTAAAAAAAAAAAAAAAGATATCGTGAAATTTAATTTAACTTGGAAAAACTATTTTAAAATAGCGGGTACCAAAAATAAAAATAGACAGAAAAATATCCCCTTTGGGTTTGTATCATTATGTACAAAGATTCGAAAAACTTGTCAAAAAACAAATATATAACAAATAAATATTGTCAAAGGCAAGATAAGTTACTTTTCTACCAAACTGGATATTTTTTTAGTGTTTTTATTAAATGTAAAATGTTCATTCGGCCCGAAAAACACAGTGTTTACGGATATATTTGAAAATTACAAATAGCGGCGGACTATGTCGAACACGTTAAGGTTGAGAAAATGAATTAAACCTAAAAAATAATAGAAAATACTGTTAAAAAACACTGAATATATGTCAGCCTATGTCACGTTAACATATATTGAGTGAGTTCCTAACAGTATTTTGTATATATTTTTTTAGTTTTAACCCATTTTCTCAAACTTAACGTGTCCAACACTGTCTGCCGTCATTTGTATTTTTCAAATATACCTATAAACACTGCATGCTTTCGAACCGATTAAACATTATACATTAAATAAAAACACTAAAATTGTATCCGGTTAGGTAGAAAAGTAACTTATCTTGCCTTTGATAACATTTATTTCTTATATATTTATTTTTGACAACTTTTTCGAATCTGTGTTTAGTAAGATAAACACTTTTTATTTAATGTAGCGTTTAGTCGGCTCGAAAAACAGTGTATTTCAAAAATACAAATGGTGGCTGACACTCTGTTGATTACGTTAAGTTTGGGAAATGAATTAAAACTAAAAACTATACCAAAAGACTGTCAGAAACCCACCGAATATGTCAGCCTTTGCCACGGTAACATATATTTGGTGGGGTTCTAACAATGAGGTTTTTAGCTTTTAACTTATTTTCCCAAACTTAACGTATTCAATAGAGTCCGCCACAATTTGTCTTTTTAAAATACATCGATAAACACTGTATATTTTTCGAGCCGGTTAAACATTTTACATTAAATAAAAATACCAAAAAATTATCCAGTTAGGTAGAAACTTATCTTACCTTTGCTTTTATTTATTTGTTTTTGGACAACTTTTTCAAATGTGTGTATGATACCCCCCCCCACCCAAATATCAATTAAAAACTCACATAATAATAATGCCCCCCCCCAAAAAAAATCTCCTCGATTTAGCGTTTCAACATTTTAGCAACGTTCGGCTTAATCCAGTGATTGGTGGTCGAGCCCAAGCCATGATTGACAGAAACTCCCGAGGAGCCGGGTAAAATTCTGCAAGAGTACCCATTTTTTTTTCATTTTTGCCTTTCTTTTCTCACTTTTTGGAGCGGATAGCTGTACTAAAAATATAAGAAACATGCATTTTCTCTTTTTGTTAGATTTTTCCATTACACCAAATTGAGCCACAGAACCCGTGGCAAGGTACATCTAGTATATATATATATATATATATATATATATATATATATATATATATATATATATATATATATATATATATATACAATAGAAAATTGCGGGCATGGAAAAGTAGTATGGTCAAGCTTAAACATGGAAAGGTAACGGACTAGTTGTTAAAACGTGAAAAGAAAAGTACAAGATATTCTAGTAAAAAATATAAATTTATAACTTCAAATTTTGCAGCATTAAGAATTGATTCTATAATGTTATAAATTGAATTTAAAAAAAATTCTTAATGCTGCAATATATTAAGTTAAAAATTTATATTTTTTACTAAAATATCTTGTCCTTTTCTTTTTCAGTTTTAACAACTAGTCCTTTACTTTTCCATGTTTAAGCTTAACCATATTACTTTTCATGCTCGCATTTGTCTACTATAATCCATGATTTTTCCAGGCTTCTAAAAATTCACTTGTTCTCTTGTTTAATTTCAGTTTATTTTTCCCCCATAAACACATATGTAATAACAATGTACGGCACTCGTCTGCTTTCAGTAAAATCTCTCCAATTATCTCCATTTCATGCTTTAATTCTCTGTTTTACTTGTTATTTCTCTTTCCACGAAAACAGTGAATTAGTAGCAACAGCAGTCGCTAAAGCGACGTGGTTGCTATGGAAACCAGTCATAAAAAGCGTCACTCACCTCTTTACATATTTTTTTACGATTTTGTACAAAAGTTCATTATAACTTGTTTTACTGAACGAAAATTACATTTTTTTTCATAATATAGCTGAGAAGGTAATCTATAAAATGTAATAATTGAGGACCAGGTGCGGTTCACGACAGACTTTACATCTTCTACGCTACTTTGACGACACTTGCACGCAACATGCGACACTTGCCGCTTTGCTCACAAGATGCTGAAGTCCAACAGATTCAAATCTGGTGATTGCTGGGGCCAAAAATCCTTCGACCAAAAATTGATGTTTTTCTTCTAGCAGTTTTGAACGATTTTGGCGGTGTGCAATGGTGTCTCATCTTGTTGGAAGACATTATCGGACTTTTTGACGACCCTCTTGATCCAAGGAAGCAGTTTTGTCTCGAGGACATGTTTATAGTCACGGACGGTAAATCGGTATTCAGTGGGGAACTACACTGGAGTCATCTTCTCCCCATTTGAAGAACAAACTCCAAACATCATTGCTGACGTCGGATGTTTTATCGTGAAGACATTACGCAACAGAGACATCTTGGCTGAAAGATACTACTATGTCATTCTGTTTATTCACGACAGGATCGGCGGTAAAGGTATTTTCATAAAAAAAAAAGATGATTCGGTTTCCATGGTGTTGAGAAGCTTTTTACTGAGTTGAAGGCGCTTTTTTTTTTTTATCCCAACCATCAACAGGGGGTTTCTTATCATTTCAAAGCTCTTTCTACCTTCTAGTTTAACAGCCCTCTTGACAGTGGACACTGAGATTCTTTTCATGTAAGCAAGATGTTTCATTTTAAAGGTTGGATTGTTCTCGAACGACATTTTGATCGTCTTGGTCTTCACAACACAGTGTCTGCCTCTGCGGGGGCGATCATTGAGGGGTTCTCCATCGGCTATATGGCATGCAACTCTATACATCGTCATACGACTCACATTAAGGAGCTTTGCAATGTCTGTTATTTTATGGGACGCACGCGGTAGAGCAGCAATTTCATCAATTTTTGGTCGAAGGATTTTTGGCCCCAGCAATCACCAGATTTGAATCTGTTGGACTGCAGCATCTTGTGAGCGAGGATCCGTCAAATAAAAATCAAAGCCGGACCAGGTATGTTTCTCCATTCGCCGATGTGAGACTGTTATTTGTCCCTTTCTGTTGTAAATGCTACATGTCCTTTGTTAAACTGTATCTGTTTATATATCAACACTGTCGCAAGTGCCATACACGCATCAATTCAACGGACAATAGAAAACCTAGATTAGACGAACACACGTATATACACACATATAGATGTCTGTGACTCGATATACACGCATTCATTAGAAGATCATTTTATACCACTTGACGACACACGAATTTAGACACGTATATTGTGACTTTTCCGGGTCACCGGCAATCAGATGTGAACCCTCAGCGATCCCTAATGGGGATCTACTTGTCACATATGTGTCGTGCTCGTTCTTCACAGGGTATTCTTCGCAGGATCTCTCGGCGCAGCAGGATTTCGTGGATAGATTTGGTCGGAGTCGATTTCACCTTAGGGTTGATATGCCGCTGTCATGCTAGAAGTGAATAGATTTTCATGCACGCAAAAGAAAGACAGACTCAGATATCTGTATTCTACTTGGTTAATTCAAGTTAGATATGCAAAATATGATATATACAACTGTTTAGTTGTTGATTAAAAAAACACTATTGAGTCCCATTTAGATTTAATTACTCTCAGTTTTTGCGGTGGTGACGAACGGGGAGAGAGGGATGGTGGCGGCTCTTCGATTAGAATTACATTCGTTCAGAACTCAGCTCCGACTTCTGATTTTGGCGCGGGGATTCGCTTATATACGGAGGTATTGGGGTAGGGTAGGTTGCTCCCTAGACTATTCGCCAATAAGTACACCATTCCAGGAGAATTCCCGATTCTCTGCATGTACCTGCGAATCTCCGAGCGCTCTCAGTTGTGGTTCTTGAGAGGTTAACCACGTGACCCCTCGTCTGGCATTGTGCTCAGAGGCCAGACGTCTCTAAGTTGGGGCTTATAAAATTCATAACTTAACTTTTCCTTTCAACAGGGTAGGCCGCTGCTGCCCAGGCATACAATAATACTTAGCAAATAACACAAGCATAGTTGCCCGGCATTCTCCAGCGTTTCGGGAGTCTCAACTTCCCCAAATGGGGAGCCCTACCGCTCCTTAGGACGGTCACGTCACATTCAATATATACTCCTCCAGTATACAGCACTTGCCTCTTTGTCAGAATCATCGCTCATGGAACGGCAATGAGGAATAAAATAGTACAGAATAGGGAGGGGCAGAATGATGAGGCTGCTGAAAGACAGTGTTTTTCATTTAATCACGGGGAACGCCTGGTGTCCATGCGTATATCATAAGCAAAACGACGCTTAATTTCACCACAGTTTTGAAAAAGTGTGTCGATATGTATGGCCTTTAGAAATCGTCCCGTATTAGAGTGCATTTGGTTTGACTGATCAATTACAAACAGTTTAATATTTAAGGGCGTTTCGTCATATGAAAGTAAGGCTGTCTTTATATAATATCAATTACTTTAGTTTACGACGCCATTTTGCAAATTGAATTTTCTC
>NC_136500.1:16749635-16764635 GCF_053919585.1 Euprymna scolopes
AAAGGTAAAATAGATTCATTGATTTAGATAATAATTAAGTGAATACTTTTGTGCTACGAAACAGGTGCTCTCAAGAATTGTGAATGTCAACGTACTTAAAGGAATAAGTTGTAAAATGGTTGACATTATAACACTTGAAATATACACTTTTTTCATTTGTTATTATACTAGCGTTGACTGGGTTCAAAAACAGCCTACAGAAAATGGACTCTGATTTATGAAAGTATAATAGGTTATGAAAAGGAAGGGTTGTAAAGAGATAGCTTCGAATTTGGGGGTATCAAAACCAAAGCAAAATATGATAAAAGTAAAAATAAAATAGATAAACTCCATAATTTATTATACCATATCTGTTCACACTGAAACACTATCACAATATTCTGTGGATCTATATTAAAAAAAAAAAAACCTTGTTAAACTTTGTGACATATTTCCATTCTATGGAGTTCAGGCGCGAACGAACACTCCATAATTTTATTATACCATATTTCTTCAAACTGAAACATAATTATCAAAGTATACTTACGCAGATAGATGTGAAAAGCCTTTATTAAAGTTTGTGCCTATTTCCATTCTATGGAGGCCAGGCGTGAACGCAGACCCCACAATTTTATTATACCATCCCTATTTAAGTTAAAACATACTTATCAAATTATTATTATGTACATCTATATCAAAAACACTTGTAAACGCTTTTTTAAAATTTTTAAATTGTTTATTTCCATACTTTGTGGACCACGCGCGAACGCAGACCCCACAATTTTGATTAACCACCGTTCTACCAGATCAAACATACCCATTCATGTGTCTTGATACATCTTCTATCATTATATGTAATCAGTTTTTTAAAGTAGTCAACCATATAGGAACCTATTCGTGACCACACACACACACACACACACACACACACACACACACACACACACACACACACACACACACACACACACAGACATTCAGCTTTATATTATATATTATATATATATTATATATATATATTATATATATATATATTATAGGTACTCTTGAATAATTTGACCCGAATTCTCGTGAATTCCCGTCAAGCATAGATCGGGCGAGACCGGCAATCATCGGTGTCAGCCGAGCGTTTTCCAAATGTTGAAACGCTAGCTCGACTTTTTATTTTATTTATTTAATTTTTTTTCTTTTATGGTTTTAGTAATTTTGTAGGTGATATTAAGAGGACGGGGTGACTTTTTATTTTCTGATTATTTACTTATTTATTATTTGTTTTTTTTTAATTGAATTTTTGGGAGTTTGATTAGCCAAAGAAAAAGCGCTATCTAAATGGAAGCAGACGACATTTGATTTGGGAGAAAGCGACTAAACCAACAAAAATAAAAAAAAGAAAAGCTGACAAACAAATATATTTTCAAACTCGCCAAACAAAAAAAAACAGGTAAGAAAATAAATCTATGCATGTTAGAAAAAGAAATGAAAACATCGATGCAGACAATCTCATATTGTCAGGAGAAGAAATTGCTGTCCCCCAAAATGAGGTGCAACAATTGTAAACACAAATGTTTAATAAAAAAAAGATAGTGTGTAAAACAACTTGACTGAACAACAAGTCTTGAAAATAAAAAAATTAACAAGAAAGAAATACGGTTACAAAAAAGAAATCAAACAAAAGAAAGAAACAAAACACCTAACAATTATACGGTTAAAAAATCTTTTCTTGCAGAAAAAAAACAAACTTTCTGTTGATAAATATTTTGCAAAAAAAAAAAAAAAAAAAAAAAATTAATACTAAAATGAAATAAACATATTTTCATTTTTCAAGGTATTTTTTTGTTGTTATTTTTGATTATTTGCATTTTTCCGGTTTGTTTTGTTTTTTTTTCATTAGTCTGCGTCTGTTACAACGCTCAGCTGACACCGATAATTGCCGGTCTCGCCCGATCCATGCTTGATGGGAATTCACGAGAATTCGGGTCAAATTATGCAAGAGTACCATTATATATATATATATATATATATATATATATATATATATATATATATATATATATATATATATATATATATATATATATTAGTGATGGGACTATTCCAATATTCTTCCCGATTCTGATAAAATTACCGATTCCGTACTAAATTTCCGATTCCGATACAATTACTTTTCCCGACTCCGATTCTTCATAAACCGCAAAATATTTAACTATAGAGCTGTTAATTTTTCCCCAATTACCGTAAAAACACATGTTAAATCTGCATTTATCAAAATAAAAAACCCCACCTGTTGGAGCTTATCTATAGATTTTACTGGTAGTTTAAAAACGAAAAAATATTTAAAGAAAATTTTGTTTCAAACAAAAGCAGATTAAATAAAATAATTAATAGAGTCGTTTTTGGCATCGGAAAATCGCAATTTTTTCCAATACCGATTACGATACCCCCAAAAGTTCCGAATTTTCCGATTCTCGATTCTGATTAATCGTCCCAAGAATGACATATATGCATATATATGTACAGTAGAACCGCAGGATGCGCCATTAAAAATTAGTAACAAAAAAAAAGTACAGTATATAATAAACATGCATATATAATACAAATAATACTAAAAATAAGACCGCAAGGCGGGCTAAATATCGTATCCAAAGGCCGGAAAAATGCAGTATTAAACATCGTAATCTGAAAAAATCATATCAAAGAGCCACCGTACCCGAGGTTCTACTCTGTGTGTGTGTGTGTGTCTCTCTCTCTCTCTCTCTCTCTCTCTCTCTCTATATATATATATATATATATATATATATATATATATATATATATGTGTGTGTGTGTGTGTGTTTGTATATATATATATATATATATATATATATATATATATATATATATATATATATAATATGATTTAAGGAATAAGCTTTACGAAGGCTCCAAGAATTTAACATGAACAACAAATCTTTGTGCAATCGTTTTGGATTTCAATTTTTATTAAAGTTAAATTACTTCATCAACGCATAGATTAGACACAAATAGCAAATCAAAACATAGGATTCAGATTAAAGTAAAGAGAACCAACTTTTTAATGTGAATGTGTTGCAATTCAGTATATACTTCTGGATTATATATATATATATATATATATATATATATATATATATATATATATATATATATATATATATATAATTTTTAAAGAATCGAAATCGGAATCAGGAAAAATATTGAAATCGTCTCATCGCTAATACGCGCACGTGTGTGTGTGTGGAGAGAAAGAGAGAGAGAGCGAGAGAGAGAGCGAGCGAGAGAGAGAGAGAGAGAGAGAGAGAGAGAGAGAGAGAGAGAGAGAGAGAGAGAGAGAATTGTCATTTCCTTCAGACGAAACTGGCTTTGTAAAGTCATTTTTCCTAATTCAAATAATCTAATTCGCGTTAAATGGCTGATTCAACAGATCACGTTTTTCCTCGCTCACCTATTCATATGGTATACTTTAAAAAAAATATACCTTACAACAATGAATATCCGATCTACAGAATATTTTATGCAAAAAATGTCTAAACGATTGCTGTCAAACATTTATTTTTATCTGGCTCCACTGAACCAAACAGTGAAATTACGTCGCCCAATATTTTCTTTAACTTTTTTTCTTACCATACATGGCAGTTTCGTTTTCTTTGCTTTTACCTTGTACGCATGAATGCTGTTCAGTTATTGTGGCTGTCGGGGCCATTTCTTTTTCCAGATTAGAAAATATTCAAACGTTTAAACACTTGACGTAGTTTTCGGTACAACACTTTATGTTGTATCTATAAACAGCGATGCTTCATAAAACATCAGATTAAGTTTTAATGGTCGGTACAAGTAATAAACATAGCGTGAGTTTTAAATTTTAATATTTCTTCCTTCTGATGGTACGGTACGGTTTCGGCAGCACACCCCTGTTTAATGGTAAAGTTTACAAAAAACAAAAAAGCAAAAAAAACAAAAACAAAAAAAACAAAACAAAAAAAACTTCTGTTTTTTTGTTGTTTTTTTTTTGCATTTTTTAAAGCAAGACAGATGTATCTTATAATGGTTCGCCTTTTAAGATTCGTAATTATCATCGTCAAAGCATTCATTCGGGTGTTAGTTGTAGCTTATGAATGCTTTAAGGTTTATTTTTGGTGTCTTTAATAAAATCCCACCCAATATTTTTGCTGATGAGGAGACTTTGTTTCCAAAAACTATATGTTAAAATTATTGTCCATGACTTAATGTCTATCTCAATAAAAACATCGTTTCCGAAACGATCGTACACTTTATTGACTTTGTTGTGTTCCTTCTTATGAAACGGATTTTTAATTTTTAATTTTAATTATAAATTATCAATCATCTTACTGAATATTAAAATAGCTCTAGGATATATGCCTATTGAGCTTATTATATATCTGCATTACAACTAGTACTGTTCTTTTTTGTATTTTAATTACATTAGTGATTTTACTATCACATTAAAATACACTCTGCTCTTTAGACTACTGTTCTAATCCCCTTTTAATACACACACACACACACACACACACACACACACACACACACACACACACACACACATATATATATATATATATATATTTGACCTCTGCGGTCTCTACCAAATTACTCAGACAATTTCTAGTCTAAACATTTGAAATTTTACATAAAGGATATTCAGAGATAGGGCAAGCTTTTTAATCGGTTTAGGTTGAAAATTTGAGCTACCAATATATAAATGTATGTATGTATGTTTGCATGTCTGCCTACAACCTTCGACAGAGGCGACGGATTTTCACAAGGTCAGTGTGGTTTTTAAGCTCGACCCTTCAGACGACAAATACCGAAGCTAAAACATTAATTTCTCCACCCTCAACTGTGTTTCTACAGGGAGTGGTCGCTTTTTTCGCCGATATTTTCAAAAGTCATCCTCTCCTTTCGATTGTCTAGCCCTAATTTAAACCTACATCACTTCCGGTTTGGCGGTGATCGTAACAGCAAAGACGTCAGGTTTTTTCCCGTCCTCCTTTTCGGTACGGGTTTGAGCCTGCCTTCCTACTACAATTTTTTTTTTGCTTAACATACACCTCCAAACACCCGGGCAACGCCGAGCTGAAATGCTAGTATATATATATATATATATATATATATATATATATATATATATATATATAATTCGCTGAAAAATGCGAAGCTCACTGTTTGTTTGTTTATAAAACGATTTGAGCACTATAAAAGCGGTGGTCGGATGTTTGTTTAGAATAGACATTCGGCGAGGGTATTTGCGGGCATCGCTTCCGTGGTCGAGTGGTAGAACTGTAGACTGTCAACACGACGATTCTAAGTTCAATCCTTGGCTTGGGAGAGGTGCTAGTCTAGCGGCACTGATGAGTTGTGATACAACGAAACAGGACTGTATGACGATGACTACAAATATATATTTTTCTGAAAGTTAAGAAAAGTTCGGCCGAATCTCTTCCTAAGAGAGTTTTCGTGTGTGTGTGGGAGGGAGTCATTATTTATACCGCGTTTGCTTATTTTCTCATTAAAAACAAGGAATCCAGCGCGACTATCGTTCCTTTTGGCTACCACGCATGCGCGTCTGCCCGTCTTCCTTGCATTGGTTAAAATAGAATAAGCATGCAATAACTTCGCTTACACTTTCGTGGACCAGCAGATAAGAGGGTTGAACGTTCGCACCCTTTCATCCGATCGACTTTTTTTTTTCTTTTTTTTTTAAAGTTTTAACATTTTCACAGAGTTATTTTTTTGTGATTTTCTACGTTCACTTCTCTTTTATTTTCCTGTTTTGTCTCTGTTTTGTATTTTTCCATGATATTTTCTTGCGAGAATTACGTATTTTTTCTCTGTTTTCCTCAGTTTTTTTTTCTATTATCGAATTCACATAGTGTTATTTTTTTTTCTTATTCATTTTTTATATTCCTTTTTATTTGGGCAAGACTGGAGTTTAAGTGGAAAAATAACCTCCCAACCTCTATCGAATAAAAGGAACTAATTTCCTGTAGTCACCGGTACGTTACCATGAAAACAATGTAAGCATTTTTTTTTTTATATAATTAGACAATCAATAACTTTTTAAATGATAAACAATATTAATACAAATAGAAATATTAAATTTTCAGAACATAGTAACACATTTCAACAATATAAATTGAACTTTTTAAAAAGTTTAAACGATGAAAACTTTTTTAAATTTAAGTTGATGTAATTTAGCATATAAACGTCTGGACAACTTCGATCATAGAAAATATGAACATGACGCAATTGTTCATGAAGGAAACTTCATTGACAGGATTGACTCTCTATCTATATAAAAGCCAAGTACGTCCAAGGATGGATTACTGCTGCCATATCTGGGTAGGAGCTGCTAAAAACAGCCTATCCTGCCTTGACAGAGTACAAAATAGACTTCGTGGCTTAGTGGGGGATGGCCTTTTCTCTACCCTGCAACATCTCTCCCACAGAAGAGACGTTGCGAGCCTATCCTTGTTTTACCGTTATTCCCATGGCAGGTGCTCGTCTGAGCTCCAATCTGTGGTCCCCCCTCGCCAATCTTTCACGAAAAACACCCGTCTAGCTGAATCCACTGTGAAAAATTTCCCCCACTCTTTATCTGTGCCTAAATCAAAACGTGGATTCCATGAACAAAGCTTCTTTCTTAGAACTGCACGCCTGTGGAACTCTGTTCCGTCTGCCTGCTTCCCACCTGACTACAACCTGGATGTCTTCAAGTCCAACGTTAACAAATTCCTAATGAACCGCCCCCTTAAGTAAACACTTCATCAAATCTCCACACTAACGCACTGTACTTGCAATAACTCTTATCCCTGAGTGACTTCCGAGCCTTGATAAGTGGTGACCTCCGTGTGAAAAAAAAAAGACTCCTCGATACACTCGCAAACTATAGAAGATTTATGGTCACATTGTAAAAAAAAAAAAAAAAAACTGAGAAAGTTGGAAACAAGGAAACTTTTGGGGTGCATATGATGCAATTCATATGGCGAAGAAGGAAAAAGGGAGAAGTCTTTCCCCGTATAATTAAATGCATTTGTGAACAATATTTAAAAAAATAACATTAAAGAGTTAAAAATTATAAACAGTTCTATTTACCGGTTAGCGGGTACTGCTAGTAGATTATAAACTTGAAATCGTCCTGCTTACAATTATCTATCCGCCTGACAACCCCTGGTTTGAAAAATTCTGTGCATGTGTAATAAAATAAAAACAGACATGAAAACATCCTTATATTCAAATTTTTTAAATATAATCTATAATTGACAGTTTAAAGACGTTAAAATTACTCAGATCAGCTTGCCCAGTCGTTGGAACCGTGTACTTAATTATCAACGCATAATAACATTTAACATTTTTTTGTATGCCTTTTTTGTTATGTTCCATTTATAAATGGAACATAACAAAAAAGTCATCCAATAAGTAACTATTACCAAAGGCAATAAAGTGACATCTCATAATAAACTGGATGGTTAAGAAAAAACGAAGAAATTCAAACCATTTAACCGGAAAATACCTATTTCTCAATGTAACTGTAAACAAACACAATAGCAGTTACATTTTTTTTTTTACAATTTAAACTATTTTAAAGTCTTTTTATTGCATTAAATTCCGTAATTGTTAGTTTAAAGACGTTAAAATTACTTACAAATGTTTATTGATACTTTGAAAATTATGCAAACAATAGACTTTTAAGCCTGTTAAAAACGGGCAAAAGTTATAGCCGTTGACTTGTGATACGTGCTTTCGTTAAGAGTCACACTGCTTTGTTTACAAAGCCTTCAAGCGGCGGTGACGTCAGATAAATTTTAAAGTACGGATGACTACACTGTATATGTGTAGCTTTTTGTTTTTTTTAAAGCAAATATAAAAATAGGAGTTTTGATAAATTTTTGCTTGGTTTCCATCTTGAAATTTTCTTCTGCAATAACAATTTCTAAATGTTTTCGCGTATGCTTAAAACGAATGTCGAATTAAAATTTTCCGCAAATAAGTAGTTTTCAGGATATTAAGCAATGTAATTCCTTATGTTAAAAGTGGTGGCCATTGTTATGCGCGCATATTTTTGCCTAATAATATACTCACTGTCTCATAGATAGCTATAACATATACTGACCCAATGGGTCACAAGAAGTCTAATCTAGTACACACACACACACACACACACACACACACACACACACACACACACACACACACACACACACACACACATATATATATATATATATATATATATATAATGTTACTCATCTTGTTGCCTATAATACATATTCCATAGTTTAGGATTTTAATAAGGCCCGACATCGTTTTTTTTTCTCTTTTGCTACAAATCGAATTATGGGTAAAACATTTGCCTCTGAAGATTAAAAAAAATTAATTTTTTTTTTCACAAAATGTTTTATAAACATTTTTAGGGTGCCATCTCCCCAGGCATTAGTTGGATACTGAACCTGGCCCAGAATCGTTTTTTTAATTGTTTTTACCCCTTTTCATAAAATTAAAGTCGACTAAATAAAGCTTACATTACGCGTAGCAGCTGTATTCGAAAATTTATAATGATCAGTTAATTATTTTTGTAATGAATCCTGTGGATACACATGATTTCGAAGTTATGCCATCTATTTTCTAAGCACGTTGTCTATTCGCACACAATGACTCGTACTGACACGTGTAATTGTTTTAAACAACAGAAGATTTCCTAATCAGTTAAAAGTGAGATTTTCCGTTAAAAACCTTCTTTTGTAAATATGTGATTTACGGCTTTGTTCGAATGGCGTGACAAAATGTTTGAGAACAAAGGTGTCAATTTTCCTTATTGAAATACTGACATTCGTGTCGGCAAGGAATTGAAGCAATTCTTGAATCTTATTATAACCCAGATAGGTGTGTCTGTAACCAAAACTATGTTATTATTTTAAAATCTGTCTCGCCATATCTATCTATCTATCTATCTATCTATCTATCTATCTATCTATCTATCTATCTATCTATCTATCTATCTCTATGTATATTTACATACAACAGATGTGTAAATAATACAATATAAGTAGTGCCAATCTGGCCCGGTGACGAAACGATTTCATATGTTAAGGGGAAGCAACAAAGCAAATATCAATTCTTAAGGTAAGCATAAAATCACATTGTAATAATATTAAATTTTATGTGATAAAATCCTCATTTCAATTTTGATTATTAATTTTGACTTATCTTCCCACCTGAATTATATTCGGAGGAAAATATTCTACTCTATGACAAAACGTTAACGATGAGTGTTTTTCTTTGGGGGCGGGGGAGGCGTCATCAGAAATGACGACGACAACGCTAATAATAATCAATATACGAATAATTATGTTACTGACGTAATTCTATGATTTTATGTTAATATTTTAGAAAATTAACTAGATTATTAGAGATATAATTCATAAGCCCATATCTAATTTCAAGATCAAAGCTGTCATGTACTCCATACCCTACCGTGACTGTGGACAGATATACATTGGCGAAACACAACGCAGTCCCGACGAGAGATTATACGAACATAAAAGGAACATAAAAACAGACAACACCCAATAGGCCATCTTTTCCATATTATGGAGCATGACCACCGTTTTGATTTGGAAAATGTAACAATTCTCAAAACAACACACAATAAATCTACACGTCGTTTTATTTAATCCGTTCTTATCTCCTACTTCCCTTTTATAATCAAACAATAGAAAATATTTTTTTTAATATTTCTCCATACTTATGCAAAATAATTATCCATGAAAATAATTTGACACTGGTTAATTTTTTTGTAGCACATATTGTATATATATATATATATACAGGTAAATACGTGTAACATATTGTCCCCCGCCCCCATCTATATATACTTTTAATCTTCTCGTCAGTGAGCATTTTACATTTTTACTCTTGAAAAAGCTCGCACTAAACAGGCGAAACGTCGTCGCCGAGTTTTCTTTTCTTTCCACCACCATTTTTATCATATCGTTAGATATTTTTTAATCCTATTTTAATCATAATTAGTGAGTGCGAACATCGGCGAAGAATAACTTTTTTTCTGTCATTTTTGAAGGAGGATGTACACTGTATATTTTTCTATCTTTTTTTTTCCAAAGGAGTCAACACTTATCAAGGCCCGGATGCCACTCGAGGATAAGGGTTAATGAGTGTACAGTGGTCAAGGGGAACATGTCAAAATAATCGTTAGTAGTGGAAATTTGGTGAATTGGATTACTTAAGGAGATGGCTCATCAAGAATTTGTTCACATTGGACTTGAAGACAACAATATTGTAGTCAGTTGGAATGCAGAAAAACGGAAGAAAGTTCCACAGGCGTGCAGTTCTAAGAAAGAAGCTCTGTTCATGGAATCTACGTTTAGGTTTAGGCACAGATACCCCCTCCCCCTTATTTCCTCCTGGGTCTGAAAACACGCTATGCGACTTACAAATATCTGTACGTGATGTTGCCCAGCTAAAACCTCGATTCCAGTAAAGCAACTGGCCCTGACGGAAATCCTATTATAGTGCTCAAAAATCTTCAACCAGAAGCTATTTAAGCGCTCAAAAATCTTCAAACAGAAGCTATTTAAGCGTCATCATAAGGATAATTGCTTCCCAAGACTCTGGAAAACCTCATCAGTATGCCCTGTATTTAAGAATTCAGGTGATCGTTCATCTCCCTTTCAATACAGACCAATCAGTCTTCTGCGCGTCATGAGTAAGTTGCTAGAATTTGTATTAAATAGAGAAGTAGTCAACCACTTCAGCAAAAATAATATCCTCAGTGATATGTAATCGAACCCAAAACATTTAGCGCTTCAGAATCGTACTCTTCCACTTGAGCTACCGAGTGTCGATAAGAAAGATTTCAAATTAAACCACATCAAGCTATAAATGAATTTGCGCATGCACAAAAATAATAGAAATATGTCGGCAAAGTTGAAATGAACAGTTTGCATTTCAACCTGCCGACATATTTCTGTACACGCCATTCATCCATTCAAGCAAATATTTTACTTATTATAAACCATCCTTGATGTATGATTACTGTTTCCTGTTAATTTCAGTGTTATGTGACCAATAATCTAATCTTTGATTTCTCAATTGTTATACGTTTTCGTAGATTCACGCGACGTTCTTTCTAAAAACCATTTAATATTTTCAAGATGGGACCAGATGGACACTTTATCTTGTTTTACCCTTTTATTTATCATTAATATATTGTTTATTGCTATTAAATTAAATTTATTATTTTGTTACTGAGGCAAAAAGTAAAAAATAAAAATAAAAATAAAATAGAACAAACAATAAAAAAAAAACTAGCGCTTTATAAAGACGTCGATTAAGGTCTATTATGTCTTTGATGAAACTCTTCTTTGGGAAAGTGGCTGTGGATTTTTTCAAATTTAAATTTGTTGAGGGGGCTACTATAATTTTTTTTTTCTGATGAAATTGTCAACTGCTTCGATCATTTTCGTTCGGGTACTTATCTAGAACCTGACCCAAATTCGCGTCGGCATCTTCAGGCAAGTTACGACAATCGAAACATGCCGACGCGATTAACCAATCAGTTGCCAACAAATGAAAAGTTTCGATGAAATCGTAAAAGTCATTGCAAGAAAAAAAATTTTAAATCGAAAAATATTTTTTTCTGGCTATTTCACCCCAATAAAGCACAATGTCACTTGAATATAAGGGGCTACTATTTGGGATATAATTTGCAGAGATTCTACAGGGTGGAACGATAAAAGTTTCGCTCTAAAGAAATCAACACTACAGCTTTATTTCAAAACGTTTATTGAAAAAATCAATTCAGGTAACTTGATTATGTAGTAGAGCTGACACCTATTCAATGTAGCCACCTTCAGCCTCAATCACTGTCTCGTTACGGGTCCGGAACTGGGAGCATGCCTTTTCTAAAAGTGCCGGCTTGAGCGCGGAGAATACTTGGCGAATGGCGGCAATCAGGCTGGCTTTGGTATTGTGGAAGGTCATGTTGGTGATGTTCTTGATGTATGACCAAATAAAGTAATCCAACGGATTCAGGTCGGAAGAGAAAGAGGACCAATAATAGAATCGTACAAAATTGTAGCACTCCTTCTGAAACCAAGCTTGAGTGTCTTTTGACTTGTGGGCCAGCGTCGAGTCCTGCTGCCACACTCAGGGTCTGCCAGTGGCCACCTGATTGAACCAGGGGATCACTACACTCTTCAGCACATCCAGGTACACTTTGGTGTTGACTTTCAAACCGACTTTGAAGATGTGAGGTAGTATGATGTGACCCTCACTTGAAACCACACCAAAGACCATAATCCTGACCAGAAACTTTGTTTGCATCACTCTGGGTACGTCCCTGTTATTCGTGGCAACCCAGGAATGCATTTTGAGAGTGCTAGCATAACGTGGATCGGTATAGCATGAGTTATACAGCGGCGCATCTCCGATCTCGGTCATTGAACATTGTGTCACTTTCAGACATGATAGAAGGCTCCTATCTTAGGATTTGTATAGAACTGGCCAGCCAGTAGATGGTCTGCAACAAAAAAAAAAAAAAAGAAAAAAAAAAAAAAAAAAAAAGAAAAAAAGGAAAACAGTTTTCATCAAAAGGAAATAAGGTCATGTCGTCTTTTCTAGGGCAGCAATTTTATCGTTCCACCCTGTAGGAGAGTTGAGCAAAAAGATGTCTGGTCACATTATACTTGAACTTCTACGTGTCAGAACAGTCAAGGAAGCAAGGACCCGGGAGGGAATTCCAAAGTGTAGCAGTTCGAGGGAAGAAACTATTAAGGTAGAGGAATTACAGCATGCTATGTGAAGTAAAAGAAAAATGTCCTCTTAAGATTTAGCAAAAACAACAAAAGTTGTTAAAAACTTAAATTCTTTTGGAAAAAGAAAACCATTGTTTCCATGTTTTCGTTGTAAAAATATTTATTTGCAAGTTTTCTCGTCATAAGTAAAAAAAAAATTATTTATTTGATAATTTTCTTGAAAAAAATTTTACTTTCTTGAAACTTTTCTTTTATAGGTGTTTTCATGTGTTTGTCCTAAGGAGTAATTTTTGAAAACTTTTTCTGGGAAAAAACAATTTGTTATATAATTTTCTTGAACAAAAACATAATCTCTTCGAATTGAAAAAGGATTTGTTTTCTATCACGGTTGTTTCCATGTGTTTGTCGTAAAGTAAAAAAAAAAATGTTTGAAAACTTTTCTTGAAAGCCTTTTTTGTATACTTTAACTGTTTTTTCATATAATTATACTTACACGAACTATTTTCTTGTTTTACAGTTCTGTTTTTAGTATTTTCACTTTATCATCTCTGTCAGTCTCCGTGTCGGCTTTTTCCGGTTGCTTACGTAACCATACCGAAAAATGCCGACGCCAATTAAGGTCAGGTTCAGGTAAATACCCCAGTTTATTCCGTAAATCATAATCGCAAGTATTCCAACCCTAGCAGTATTCTAAAAATGCATAGGAAATATTTAGTGATATTTATTTCATGTGTATCCATAAAAAAAAAAAAATAAAATAAAATTAAAAAGAAAATATGAAAATGAAAGTTTTCTTTGGATTGCGGAACACACCTAAACCATATACTTGACTTTTGTATACTTGACTTTTGTATTCATGCTTCAATTCAACTTACAGATCATTTTATAAGTTCTTGTCCAGTAATCCCCTATAAAAACAACAAAAATAATAAAGAAAAATCCATACAATATACGTACTCGATACGCCCAAAATCACATAAATTGATCAAGTAGTTTTATTTTTAAATAAGAAAATCAAGTTTTAGGATTAAACTACGAGCGTCGATATATCGACGCCATCTTGAAACCACTTTGGAAGAACAAGGGAGATAATTCCGAATAATTCGTCTTTTTTGAGATTTTAGAAAGCCATTCTTAACTTGAAGGGGGGCATTAGAAAAGCTGAAATTCGCTTACAAATGATTTTCTTTATATAAAAAAAACTATGTAATTTTTGTCTTACAATAGTTTTTTTTTTCCGTTATGGATACGTAGATCATACAGAATTTTTTAAAATTTGTTTTTGTTTTTAATATTGAGATGAGTTTTGGACAACATGAAAAATTCGAAATTTAAAAATGATTTTGAAATCTTCAAAGTTTGATATGAAGTAAGTTATAGAGAGAATTGACATTTTAAAAAGAAAATGTCAAGTATATTGGTTCGTTTGTGGTACTAAACCAAAGAAAAAACAATAATTTCCGAGGGCTCTCCTGTAGTATCAAAGAACCAGGAACCCTCTCTCCCCGCCTCTTTCTCTCTCTTTCTTTATATATACATATATATATATGTATATATATATATATATATATATATATATATATACATATAACTACTTAATTTACTCACATAAAATTAATATACGAAAGTATAAATTTATGCGTAAGCTATAAGTATTTACTTCAAAAGTGCTCAATGCGTAGGTAGAACTAGTTAGTAAGTTATAAAATATATATGGCGATTAAGCTACACTGAATATTCCGCGTTTCATCCACTCTAGGACTCTTCAGGCTTATGCGCGAATTTTGTGGTTGTTTGTCGTGTTTATATACTATATAGATATAAAAAATAAATGTAAAAACGACAAACATCCACAAAATTCGCGCATAAGCCTGAATGTTCCTAGAGGGGATGAAACGCGGAATATTCAGTGTAGCTTAATCGCCATATATATATATATATATATATATATATATATATATATATATATATGTATATACACCCGGCTAAAGGTATTCAAAAATGATAACTAATGAATTTCACAAAGTTTTTAAGAGCGTCAAATAAGAAGAGATATTTTTAATATAAATAACTTTACATGCTCACGACAAATGGTCTTTTAAAACCAGAAGTCGTCGTCAGGCGACTTAATAAAAGGTTGGTTTCCACAGAAGAAACCAGTCCTCATATATATATATATATATATATATATATATATATATATATATATATA
>NC_136500.1:16767135-16782135 GCF_053919585.1 Euprymna scolopes
GTTAGGTCCCAACTATGGGTTAAATAGAAACTGATTTAAAAAAACAAAATAAAACAAATATATTCTATTAAAACCTTTTCTTCAAAATCACTGGATTCGGAATTAAATAACCTGAAAAGGGTTGATATGTCGTAAAACAAAACAACCAACCAACAGCATTTAGGTAAAACTAGTTGAATTCATTCAAAAGTATCACAAACAAAAACAAATAAATAACATCTACGTAAAAACGCGATACATCCAACAGTCGCACGAGATAGCCCAGCGGTAGATGTTTAGGCTTCTAACCATGGGGTTCCGATTTCGAATCTCGTTAAATTTAGCCACTCTGCTGAGTTGTAAACGACGAAACATGTGTCAGTGGATAGTAATATTTTAAACAATGTACATGCCGCTCTACATTTTGGGGGTACCAAATTGAAAAAAGGGAATATTATTCCCAACTCGCATTACGATAAAAATGCACTTTCGTCTTAATGATTAGACTTTACTCAAAAACAAAAACACACTCCCACATATATACACATTTTAAAATTCTTTTTGAGGTACAAAATTTAATCATGGCTAAATATAGACCAATTAACATGATGTTTAAATAATAAGAAATGAAAACAAAGGCTAGCTTACCAAGTTTCGTTCCTCGCTCAACGGAGCTAAATCGAGGAATATATATATATATATATATATATATATATATATATATATATATATATATATATAGAGAGAGAGAGAGAGAGAGAGAGAGAGAGAGATGTTGTTTGTTTTGGTTTTAGCGATATGTTTTGAACGAATTCAATTATCTACGAAAGTGCATCTTTTACCTAAATGCAAGTTGGGAATAATTTTCTCTTTAACCAACTTGGTACCCCCACATGGGGAGAGATATATATATTATTTTTAAAATATAATTATCCACTGACACGTGTTTCGTCGTGTACGACTCATCAGAGTGGCTGAATCTAGCGATTCATCTAGCGATATATATATATATATATATATATATATATATATATATATATATATATATATATATTGGATCAAATGTTTGTAACATGTCTTCTTCCTAAGATTAAGGGTGGTGGTGTTTGATCAACACTGCTGGGGAGCCATGATGTAATATACTGTTTTGTTTTTAAATCCCCGAAACAGTGTTTCATGGTAAACAACTGGTGATCCCTTGAAATATAAATTATTGGTACTATAGTAAATTCTAGAGCGAGTTGATGCAGTGATTGCAGGTGATTAAATAACTTACTGACTAGATGGTTTTCTAACGAATGATAAAAAATATTTATTTGTATAGTTATAAAGGTTAAAAACTTCAAAGACTATATATATATATATATATATATATATATATATATATATATATATATATATATAACTACTTCATTTACTCACATAAAATTAATATACGAAAGTATAGATTTATGCGTAAACTTTAAGTATTTACTTCAAAAGTGCTCAATACGTAGGTAAAGCTAGTTAGTAATTTATAAAATATATATTGCGATTAAGCTACACTGAATATTCGGCGTTTCACCCACTCTAGGATTCGTCAGGCTTATGCGCGAATTCATATATATATATATATATATATATATATATATATAGTTATCCACATACAGTACTGTTTCGCTGTTTCACAGCTCATCAGTGCGGCTAGACAGGCAACTACCTCAAGCCAGGATTGAAACCCGACCGTTTATACGGCAGTCAAGGCTTCTAACCATTACGCTATTTGCGGCTGCTTGAACGAGTAGTGAGTTTAACGATGTTTTGATATCGTCCGAATATATATATATATTGAGGGAATTAGACCTAGAGTCTAAAGAGCAGCGTTTATTTTAATGTACTAGTAAATGTATTAATACTATGGAAAAAGACAGTGTTCGTTGGAATGTAGATATATAATGAACTCGATAGGTATAAATATCCTAGAGCTATTTTAATATTGAGGAAAATGATTCATAATTTTGAATTAAAAATCAGTTTCAAAGGAAAAACAAACAAAATCAATAGATTGTACGATCGTTTCGGAAACGATGTTTTTATTGAAATAGACAATATGTTTCGAACAATAATTTGATAAAAAGATTATTTTTCTATATTTAAACAAAATCTCCTAGAGTAATAGACACCAAAATAAACTAGTATTTTTGCGTTATGGCAGATATTCCTGGAAATATTTTAAAAAATAATAAAGGAAAAGGGTTACTTATTTTCATGTTGATAAATGAAATAAAATAAAAAAAAATAGGGTGGAAAAGTAAGGTTAAGAGAAAATATTTTTTAATATTTCTAATAATATATATATATACATTTTTTTCGCCCATTTTTAAAGCTTGTTATTATTTCAGTCCATCTATTCCTTGGAATGTTGTTAAATGTTGTCCCTGAATGGTTGAAATAATTATTTATATTACTTTAAATGAAACGCTTTTAAATGTATTATTGTCAGTTTATTATCGTTGGAACGCTACTTTTGAATTTAAAATTATAATTAATTTAGAAAGGGTGATAACTGCTATTTTTTTTAAAAAATGACATTTAAATAAAAAAAGCCTTTATCGGTCAAAGGGAGATAACCACTAATTATTATAAATTTAATTATTTATTTCTGGTTTAAACATATTAAGATTAATTAAGTCCATAATAGTAATACTATTAATCTTTGCGGTAGTAATTAAATAATAATATTTATAATAGTAATTGTAATAATTATAGCACTAATATTAATAAAAATACATATAAATTTAAAGTAAAATAAATAATAAAATAAAAAGTAGAAAATAATGGTAATAAAATACTTAGTAAAATAAAAATAATAATAATAATAATAATAATAATAATAATAATAGTTATTAAATTATAAATTATAAATTATAGATGTTAAAATAGATTAGTAATTAAAAATTTATGATTTATGGTGACTTAAACCTGTCGAATTTAAACCAACGTTTATGGATGCATCCCGTTGGAATTTCGTCTTTTAAGTTTAAGAGAAGTGATTTACTATCATTATATTTCAATATATTCTGGGCTTCATATCAACAAAGTACGCAGAATTTGTCACCGGCATGCACGCTTTATAAGATCCTATTATTTTCCATTTTAAGTTGAAGGGAATGTTTCCATCATTAAGGTACCAAATATATGTTGATAAAGATGTCTGATTTTTCAAGGATAGGTTTTTAAAGGAATGCTTACGCGTAGATTCTGCGTTTAATAAGTCCAGATATTAATTGCATTTTGTTTAATATATTTGTAACATATGTTTGGATTTAGAGTGGTATTGGTATGTAATACATTTGATTTTATTTGATTGGTAGATTCGTTAATGGGGTTAGGGTTAGTTGTCATTGATTAGTTATGTGCTGGAATTAGTCTGCGAGAAAGGATTTATATGGTTGCTATTATTATAATTTACATTCGGGGGTTTGATACTGTGCAGCTATAAATTACACTTTTTACTTTGCAGGTACCTTGTAAAGGACATTTGTTTTTCTTCCAAAGCTACAGCCTGCCATAGTTTGCATATTTGTATTTTGTATTTTCTTAATTATTTTATTGTTGGAACTAATTATTTTTTATGCAGATTTGGCATTGTTGAATAAAACACTTTGATTGTGAAATTGAATAAAACCCTTGGATGGGGTCATTAGACATGAAAGGAGGAGGAGGAAGAGGAGAACGAGGAGGAGGAGGAGGAGGAGGAAAAGCAGAGAAATGAGAAAAAGAAAAAGGGAGAAAAGGAAAATGAGATAAAGAAGAAGAAAAGAGACGAAAGAAAACATAAAAACGGAAAAAAGGAATGTATTTTCTTGGTTAGGATAATTAGTCAAATGCTTACGGGTTGGTGTTGGTGCGGAGTGAAGAAGAAAAAGGCAGAGAGAAAAGGGGACTAGGGGTGGTAGGTTGTCATGATTGCTTATGCATATATATATATATATATATATATATATATATATATATATATATATATATATATATATATATATCCAAAAACACGTGTCCGTAGATATTTTTGATTTGATGCACGTAAAAGTATATATAAAATATTTAAGTATTTAATAAATAATAATAAAATGAAATAAAAATAAGTTCTGCCAAAAACAAAAACAAACAAACAAACAAACAAACAAACAAACAAACAAACAAAACGGGGCATCGCGTAAACAAAAATAAAGAGAAGGAAATCTCTTTCTCCTCTTCACCTCTTTGGAAGCGAAATTTAAAAACAAATATATGCAACGGTTCAAAACTGCTTTATATTACTGAAAAATAACAACAACAACAACAACAACACATCTTTATATATATATATATATATATATATATATATATATATATATATATATATATATATATATAAAGACATCCGACATCCAATGACCCGTTGGGTCGTAACTATTACCACTAAGAATTTATATTGATTTTTACTACCTATGATGTAACTTCCTAAAAATCGGAGGTATCTGAAATTTTACTAAGCGCTTTTGTTCTTCTTTGCATTAATATAAATTAAACTAAATATAGTCTACCATGCACACCCTTACGCCTAGCAACAGTGTTGCCAACTGAATAATGATTAATTTTGAAGCTTGTGGGAGGCAGATAAAAACAAATCATGCCTTCTTTTTCTTGTATCCTTTTCCTCTCACCCTAAATGATTCTATGGGATTTGAATTGAATGACCTTTATTAGATTAATTCTTCAAATGCTTAACTTCATGAGAAATTTCCCCTGGGCGAAATGCAATTTGTTCAAGATGTCGATGGTACATAATAATAATAATAATAATAATAATAATAATAAGAATAATAAGAATAATAAGAATAATAAAAATCAATAATGCGGTGGCGGTGTCAACTCTGAGGAGGCGGTGGTAAATATTCCAAAACCATCGATGCAAAAAACTGATCAAAATGGATTCCGCCAATTCGATTTTCCTTGCAGAAGTCATAGCCATAATGGCAACCCACAGGAAACATTTATCTCGTCCCAAATATTCTATTATTTCTTAAAAAAAAGTTATTGGCTGTTAGCGAAATCATTTGCGTTTCCGTATTGGGCCGTACCCCCCCTTTTTTTTACTGAAAAGGGGTTTACTCAAATTGGGGAAGGGCTATTTTCCATCTCTCGAGGAAGTCGCTACCTAATTGGTTTCGGTCCTTCTTTGATGTTGCTGCCCCGACTGATATTTTACTCTCGAAAAAGTGCACAACGACTGGTCAATTTCTACTGATAACACGACCGGTCCCATTTTTAGGAGTCAAAATAATAAAAATCTGAAATTTCTTGTATGTGTTAATGGCCGTTTTGTTACGAATCAGATCCTTTAAAGAGAAATAAATTCTCGGTTTCCGGTTCCGATTTTTTGTGGTTGAAATATTTCAAATCAACAAAATAAAAGTACACTCATACTTCCAAACTTTGCCCGTCCGGTCGAGGTGCGATCGAAAGTTCAAAGACGCCACATTATATCTTGACAAGTGAAACAAAATTTTTATATAATGACCAAAAAAATACCAACTTCCCTCCAAAAACAAACACTAAAACACACACACACACACACACACACACACACACACACACACACACACACACACACACACACACACACACACACACACACACACACACACACACACACATCTATATTAAATTATAGTGATTCAATGAATTAAAAAAAAGTTTCATATCAAAGATTTGTATTATTCTAAGCAAGACAAAGAATAATTTAGGGAGATAAAAGGAAATAAAATTTCTAAAGTATTCTTTGTCTATCGAGCAATTCTTATTTCGAATTATATAGAATATTACTGCCAGTAATATTTTGTAAATCTTATAATCATAGCTGATTGTTAAATAACTTTATTCTGAAGTATATATATATATATATATATATATATATATATATATATATATATATATTTAGTGGAAATGGTAATTAATAAAAACCTGAAGAAAGTGCTCAATACTGTTGTAGAGCAAATATGCGTTTTATTTTTTATTACCGTATCTTTCTGGTAAGTTACATTATTGTTTCAGCTACTATTTTTTTTGGCCGTCTGTAGCTTCCTCAGACTTTTACAGAAATTTTCGTTACGAACGGCCGGGTAGCTGAAACAATAATGTAACTTAACAGAAAGATACGGTAATAAAAAATAAAACGTATATATATATATATATATATATATATATATATATATATATATATATATATATAGAGAGAGAGAGAGAGAGAGAGAGATTAATTAGAGGAAAGAAAGGCCTGAAAGAAAAGAAATCTATTATAAAAAAAGGAACATTGTGTCTGTGTGCGTGAGTTCATTTTGTATGACTTCGAAATGGTTGGGCCGATTTGTATGAAATTTCACACAAATGAACTTCATGTATCTGGCAGCGTTCTTAGATAGGTTTTGTCTTCGATAAGTATCGATAATCGATGTTCGAAGAAATCCGATGAAAGAAGGAACAAGCGATTTGGACCATAGTTAACACCTTATACAGCCTATAAGTGTATTTGAGAAGTTTTATTACCACATAAGCCGAAAGACCTGGCATATAAAATCAACTGCAGGTTCTTTGATATGACAGGGGTGCGTTCGAAATGAATATTTCTGTTTAGAGTAAACTGAACCATGATACTTGACTTTTGCATTTTAAACTTAAATGCAACCCATTATTACCGCACAAACAGATAGGCCAGGCATATATCATCAACAGTAGGTTCTTTGATATAATGGGGGGGGGGGCTCGTTCGAAATGAATTTTTCTGTTTAGGGTACAATTGAACCATGGTACTTGACTTTTTGTGTTTAAACTTTAATTCAAGCCATTTTATAAAAAATAAGTTTATAAAACCAACTGTCGATCTTACAGTGCAATGTAGGCTACAATGTATTTTTGTAGACTAAGTCACTGCGGGGCGGTATATGAAGCTTCCTCCCGGTGCACCATAATGAGCCCCCCCCCCACTAGAGCAGGCAATCAATCGATTTGATTGAAAAATGGGCGATTTCAATGATTTTGATGACAATAAAAAATATGGGAGTGTGAAACATTCGTTGATCCTCATTTAATCTCGGAATACGTCGAGTTTCTCTGCTAGTAAAATATAAATGTTTCTTTTTAAATTGAAAAACATAATCAAAACAGTCCTCATAAGTCATCACATTTTGTTCATTCTATTCATAGAAAACAATGTTCAATCTATAATGGAATGAAGCCGTAAAATATAAATATTTCTTTTTAAATTGAAAAACATAATCAATCAATCAAACAAAAGCGAAACGAACAACATTACATTTAATGCTACTAAGACAAAGCTGCTTTCCTTTAACAATTACTCAATCCTTTCTCAATCACGGATAGCCATGAGTAATAACACCCTACCTGAGAGACTCCTTGGCTAAACATTCACAGGCAGCATTAACTAGAACAAATATATTAAAAAAGCACTGCAAATGAAGGTGGGTTCCCTCTACCCTGCTAGAAAATTATTCTTGTCTAACTTATCACTCCACCCTATGTCTGTGATGATGACTTTTAAAGTTTTGTTTAAAATGAAAACGAGTGAACACATTTTTCTTTTTATAAAAAATGATGAAAAATATTCAACTGGTACGTTCCTCATCTTCGCTATGAAATTTAAGAAAAGTTGAGAAATCGAGCAGAGACAGATATTTTGATACTTGTCCGGACCCCCTCCCTCCCATAAAGGAACAATAATTAATAAAATCTGAATAATCTACGTATCTGTGTGTGGAAAGAAATATCGTACACCAAAAATCACATACATTGATCAAGTAGTTTAATTTTTATTAAGAAAATCATTTTTACTCGAATGTCTCTCACTCCCTATGTTAAGAATGGCTTTCTAAAATCTCAGTTTGAATTTATTTCCCTTGTTCCTTCAGATTGGAATGGAGCTGTAACCATATGGTAACATTTAATGCTACTAAGACTAAGCTTCTTTCCTTTAAAAATTACAAGAAACCTTTTCAACAACTGATTGTTATGACTAATAAGACCCTATAGTTTTTAGTTCAAACTCCTCGGCTTAACATCCACAAGTAACATGAATTAGAATAAGCATATTGCAGGCATTGCCAAGTCTGCTGCAAAAAAAGATGGGCTCTCTCTACCATGCTAGAAAATTACTCACACCTGAAAGTATCCTGTATCTCTACAAAGTCACCATTCGCTCATGCATGGAGTATTGTTGTCACATATGGGCTGGTGCATCTGCCACTAGTCTGTCATTTTTAAACAGAGTAAAAAAAAAAAAAAAAGAGTCTCAAATCTAATAGATCCCGCACTATCGGACAAGCTCCAACCCTGTCCCATCGCCGCAATATTGAATCCCTGTGTCTGTTTTACAAGTACTTTAATGGGATGTGCTCTGATGAACTGATGTGAATCCTCGACATACATATCCCTGACCAACCCGTCAAGCAGCAAAATCCCACCCTTTCACTCGCTAAATGCCGGAAAGCCTTCTACTCTAATAGTTTCTTTCCTGGGACTACTACAATTTGGTATCTCCTCTCCGTAGCCTACTTCATTGACTGTATTAACATTTATTTTTACATGGAGGCCCGGAAGCTACTCGGGGATAAGGGTTATTGCGTGTACAGTAATCAATGAAATAGTATCGTAGTAATCGTTAGTATTGGAGTTTTGATAAAGTGTCTTACTTAAGGGAGCGATTCATCAGGAATTTGTTTATGTTGGACTTGAAGACATCCAAGTTGTAGTCAGGTGGGAGACAGGCAAAAGGAAGAGAATTCCACAGGCGTGCACTTCTAAGAAAGAAGCTTTGTTCATGGAATCTACGTTTTGATTTAGGCACAGATAGAGTGCGGAAAATTATTGACAGTGGTTTCAGCTAGACGGGTATTTATCGTGAAAGATTGGCGAGGGGGACCCCTCGCATAATCCCATGTAGACATTACCTAAATAGTAGCTCCGTCGTTGGGGTAAATAAAAGTTGTATTTATTTTTTTAAATTCTTTCGCAATATTATTCATCATTCAACTGTTAATCTGTTCATCGCATTCATTCTTGACCTCCAGTGGCTTTTAGCCTCGGCGTGGTAGCTCATTAGTAAAAAGAAAACTTTCATTGAATTTAACAAATATTGCGATTGTTTTGTATAGCCGAGAGATTATACACATGGAATGCAAAGAATTACTTAAAATGAAAAAAAACAAAAAAAACAACAACAAAAAAACAAAAACAAAAACGAAGCGACATCTGGGCTAATTATCACCTTTTACCAAAAAATTAGAGGAATGTTAACCGGTTGAATGCGATCAAATGGTCGAATCATTTCAGTTGTTTTTGGTGAGGATTCGTGAAATGTTGTTCGTTTCGCTTTTGATTGATTGATTATGTTTTTCAATTTAAAAAGAGACATTTATATTTTACGGCTCCATTCCATTATAGATTGAACATTGATTTCTATGAATAGAATAAACAAAATGTCGTGACTTATGAGGACTGTTTAGTTCTTGTTGATACTGAATTTAAAAATGTTATTACCTCTCCAATAATTCTTGATCAATAAAACGATAAGATAATTTATTTCCTGTCTATGACAATCCGTGTTATAACGTAACTTTTAAAATTAACTTAAAAAAGAATCTCATAATTTTAAACAATTTTAGCAATTAGCATATAATCACCATATATCACAACTGTACCAAATAATCTGCTCTCGTTCAGGGTTTAGAATTAGGAAAAAGATTTTATCAGCTCATCCGCTATGTGTCACTAGTGATTCTTATCCCGAACACTTCAACTTAAATTCCTCGTTTTTGATTTCTAGTAGACGTTTCTGCTTTCTGCTTAATTAACATGATGTGGAAGATTCAGTTTCTAACATTTACGTCTAAATATTGCTGCGTTTATATAAATAGGATTCAAACTGATTATTGAAAACGTAACTGAAAATGTTAATAATTTCCTAACATGTAAGCAACGCACATCTTGTCGACATTGTTACGTAGTAGAAAGCTGTCTAAACCTACAGACCAACAATAGTCCCAATTTGTCATTTGGACTTGTGTATCTGAATGCCAAATACAACAAACCAACAAACAAGCAAACAAACAAAAATTCGTTAATCTTAACTTAATAACCGGCAACTTCGGCTTTTCCTACGAATATTTCAATCTATAAAAGCGAAATTGTCTGTGTGTGTATGTGTATGTACATTTCCCTACCAAACTACGCTGTCAATTTCCAGTCTAAGGACTCGAGATTTGACAAAAGGGGTATTGAGATTTGGGAAAATCTTTTTTAGTCGGTTTTCGTCTAGTAATTTGGCTGTCACGGGGTCGAAGTTCAACGATTTGATCTTAAAAAAAACTCTTCCAAACTCCGTCAATTTTAGGTCTAAACACTTGAAATTTTAGATGTACGTCACTAAGACATGGATGAAACTTTTTAATTTTATTCGAGCCCAAAGCAATATATGTTACGTGATGAAAATTGGGGTCAAATTTAAAAAGAAAATGAGCTCTCCGGTCTCTACCAAATTACCTAGCTAATTTTTGGCTAAACATTTGAAATTTTACATGAATTGTATTCAGGCATAGAGCAAGCTTTTTAATCAGTTTTGGCCGAAAATTTGATTGCCAAGAGGTCAAAGTTGAAAGAGTTAATCCTTGCATACTCTACCAATTTTGGGTCTAAACACTTGAAATTGTAGATGTAGGTTACCTGGATATTTTAAATATATATATATATATATATTTATATATATTATATATATATATTTATATATAATATATATATATGTATATTTATATAATATATATATATATGTGTATATATATATGTATATATATATATGTATATATATATATATATATATATATATATATATATATATATATATATATATATATATATATATATAAACTAAATTGGTGTTTTTTTGTTGGTTTGAATTTGACTTTTAATTTTCTTTGCAACAGCAAACAGAATATTTATTTTATTTAATTATTTGAGGACTCTTATCTTCATGAACTTTCATCCAATTATTCTTCTGGCATTCGATAGGTGGTTAACCGCAATCGGATATGAAATGTCGAATGTCTCAACTGAATCCGCAGCAATTATTGCCTTCCATAGTTGTTTTCGTCTCACCACGGTTTGGCCAACTAATCGTCTGGTCGGCTTTGGATAGGACTTAAACCCCTATCTTTAGACGATGCTCAGACAATTAAATAAAATAAATAATACAAATTACTCATTTCCAAAAGAATTCCAAATTAATTTCATAAAAAAAATATTGCTTTCGTTTTTTTCAATGAATTTTCATTGACTTATCTTCATTATGAAGAAATATATTTTTCAATAAAAGAATTGACTAGAATTTGCGAAAAAAAAGAAAAGAAAAAACACAAAGCAATCACGAAACTTTCGTTCGGCATCTTTCAGAAAATTTTCGACGATAAAGCGATGCTTAATCTGTATAACTACCGATTATTCGGACGATTATTCTCATCTTGGAATTATCTTAACAACGATCGTCTTCACGTGTATCTTTTAGAATTTTGAAATTTTGATGCCAAATTCGTGAATGTATATGCAATTTTAACCAGAATCCATTCATTGAACACACGTAGGTAAATTTTTCTTTTTCCCATTGTCATAATCGAGTAAAAGTGTTGATTATTATCATTTGCATTAGGGATTGAACCTTCAGACAAGTCTCACTTAGCACTGATTGTGAATCGACGTCATTATCTGTTGCGTCAAGAGTTCATGTTATTTTCGCCTTCCATTCTGATCTTGTTTTCCCAACACTTTTGATGACCTTATATCTAACTTGTTTTAAATTTAAATATTTTATTGCTTCTTGCAAATGAATATTTTAAAGTGTAGTATCTGTTTTGTTCTGAGGCAATTTTTTATTTTGTAACGAGGCCGTTACACTTTACTTTAGTACTTCATGAAATAAATCTGGAAATAAATATATAAAAATTCAGGTCGGCATTCTTTTCTTTTTTAACAAAACCATTTATTTCTCTTACATCACTTAAAAAGTTTCTCACCCCCCACATGTCTATCTGACATGTTAAGTTTCTCTTTCTTCTACCGCACGCTCGGCACAGCCGGCCCATTCTCACCTTCACTTTTCCCTTTGGCGTCGACTTTTTTCTCCGATCATGTGGTGTACTAGGTGTGTCAGAAATTTCGTGAAAAATAGTGAATAATTCCACCCCGTCTTTCCAAGCTTATAACTCCTCGAAAAATGTCATTCAAGCCCTATTTTTTTTTCAATTAAAGGAGCAAGGATCAAGGTTTCATTAAAAAAGAAAAACCAAAAAACAAACAACGTGTTTTTTTTTTTTAAAAAAAAAAAAAAAAGGTTTTAAACTCCGGACTTTACAGGTAAATTTCTAAAAAAACAGTACTTTTTTGTTTTAAATTTGAATATATTATTTATTGACCTTTTCTCTTCAATTTGTGATATATAATACTTTGGTGAGTAAATTAATTAGTTACTTTTTAATAGACACTTGAAAATTGGGGGGGGGGCGTGAATTGAAAAAAAATCGTTTGTCTAAAATATTATATTCGGTTTATTGGAAAGAGCATAAAATTTCATATTGACCCTGAAAATATCGTAAAAATAGAATCAATAGAAAAATTTTGATAGATTTTTAAAGTTTAAAAATTGAAAAATATTGAGTTCGTAAAATTCATTACTATTTTTTAAAAAATAAAAAAAAATATTTCTATTACTTTTAAAACAACTTTAAAGGTTTATTTTGGAAGTATAATCCATAAAGAAAATAAATAACCCACTTTTGAAAGAGAAATTAGGAGTTTTTTTATATTTTATTCGCAGTTTCGTCAAAAATTCCTACAAAAATTCTGATACACCTAGTGGTGCACTTGTTTTCCTTTTTTTGCAGACGCAAACCCGAGCACACTTGCCAATTTGCATACGCGTTCAAACGCTGCTCCTGCTGCTGCTAATACAATCGCTTGCCATTCACGATTTGCCTGTTGACATTTTCATAAGCGCTCATATACGCTAGATTACAATTTCTGTCCCACACAGGGTACTTTTTTTTTGGGAAACTAGATATACTGCACATGACAAACCGACGCTGCGACTAAGGATACCATTGCAAATTACTTAAGCCATCTACTCGATTCATGGCGGAACGTGAGCATGCTGGATGAAATAAAAGAGTTCCGTTTGAAATTCCGCGCAGATTCCCGAGATTAACAGAAAGATTCGCGAGTTTGATAAAAAGATTCCTGAGTTCGACAAATTACACATGATTACATACGAAGAAGGTCGGAGGTTACATCGGCCGAACCGTTCGGCGAATAACACTCAAAATAAGGACAGTAGTCCGAATAATTAGCATAACCAAATTATAAATCGTTATCTAAAAAAATAAATCAGAATAAAATTTAGGACATTAAGCATGCTGAAAACAGCTAAACATTCAACAATAGTTTCCATACGTACATACGTTTCAGAAATTTCAATTGAATAACCACTTTTGCAACCAATAACTTACATGGCGTCACAAGGGTAACACCAGAGCCCTGCATAGCGTTGCGTGACAGACTGACGAGAATGCTATTTCAAACTTCTAGCGTTATTCGCCGACGAGCAGAACCTCTTATAAAAACTATTACGTCGGCGAGTAACGTTTGAATTTTAACGTAGCATTTTCGTCAGTCTGTGACACTTCAGTTTTGTATGCGATCATTATTCGCTCTTTTGTACCCCCACCTAAAAAAAAAACCCTGTTTCTCAGTCGGCATATCTGTCACATTACTGTTTGAAATAACCTTTTTAATCGCAAAACGTACAGATTGAACAAACGTATCTCCAGAATAGAAATTGTCCTTATTTCATTACATATTACCGTTTAATTTCCGAAGCGGTCGTATGTCGACCGTCGTATTTTTGTGTAAATAGCTCTCCATATTTCGCGAGAAATATTTACTTATACACAACGTATGCACAAAGCGAACCCGACAGATGTGAAAAAAAAAATAAATAAATAAATAAAATGAAATGAAATAAATAAACACAAACAATCAGGGCTCTACAATTATTGTAATAATCTTTGAAAGTCATGCGGCGATAAAAGTCAATGGTCGGAGGAGATTTATTATTTTTCGACTCTAAGAGATGCCATGAATCGGAAAAAAATTAGAAAAAAAATAAAAAAGGGAAGAATTATGAAGGAAATGACTTCGATGTTAGAATAAATTGATTCTTTATAAAAATGGCCGACATTTCAACCTCGGTGAGAGATATCGATGAAATATGTGTGTGGTTACTGCGCATGACTATTTCTTTCACTTATTGGTGCGCATGCGTATACATACAAAGCATTATCTCTATCTGAACCAGTAGGAAGATCCGGAAATACCAGGGATTGAATGATGAACCCTATTTCCTTCTGCGCTCTTTCTATGAAACTGTAACACATTTCATTCTCTTTGTTTTTGTTTTATTTTTAAACATTTTCTGACATCCAATTGTCTTTTTTTTTTTTGAACGGGTGGTGAATTCTACGGATGTATTTAGCACTGATTTGACGGGAATCCCATATGAACAGTCTTTTTCTTATTTTTTAAATTTCTATAATTTTCAAGTTAGAATCACATATCGCTAAAACGATCGGTGAATGGTTTATAATTAGAAATAAAACAAACATTATAAAACGACATTAGTTATTCCGCTGAATAACTGAGCGACTCATGATTTCACATGTTCATGCCATCAAACAAAGAACTGTCTTTTATAACATTTCACAACTTCTGGTCAAGATCGGAACCTACTTAGAATCTCAATACTCGTGTTAACATCAAAATACAAGGAATACTTATTTCGCATTTCGAAGAGCAATTGTCACGAAAGCCTAGCAAGAAAAATCTGGGGTTCCTAATTCTTGGTTTCAGAGTTCGGACCGTTGGTACTGTTACGTTATGGAGGTGGTT
>NC_136500.1:16787135-16799635 GCF_053919585.1 Euprymna scolopes
GTACGGCCATCATATATGTATGTGCGTGTATGGTGGCTTTATATATATATATATATATATATATATATATATATATATATATATATATATATATATATATATATATATATATATATATTTAAAACAGTTTTAAAAATAAATGAATAAATAAATAAAAATATTTGTTTACTTCAAAAATAAAAAATGGGCAATTTCTAAAGAAAAAAAAAGATATTCAAGGTGAAGACGCTAACCTCAATATCTTTTAAAAATCAACAACAAAAAAATGCGTATATATATATATATATATATATATATATATATATATATATATATATATATATATTAGCCTTTTGTCCGCTGAAAATGGACCAAAATTTTAGCCCGTTGACTTATGTTTTATGCTACATTGATGGCTCCACAATTTTGTTTTTATTTATGTTTTATTTTTATATATTTTTAATATGATGTTTTTATTACAAAAAGTTAAATAAAATCAGATTAAAGATATAAAAAAGAAATACAAAGGAATGATTGTGGACTCATTCTTTCCTTTGATCATTGTAATGGAACTAACCAGGAAATAATAGAGTTTATGTATAACATCTATGTGCTATATATAATATGTAGATAGCATATAATGGTTATATTAAATTTGTTGCCAGTATTTCTCCGCCGTAATCGTTTCGCCTGGATTCAAGAAGCCGTGATGAATGAGATCGGCCGCAGACCACCAAACAGTCACCATAACCTCTTTTTGTTGCAATTTCGGCTTCGGGAAATGTTGTGGATCTTCTCCGATCCCCAACCATTGTGCCGAACGTCGCTGGTTGTCGTAGAGGATCCACTTCTCACCACACATCACAATCTGAGTGAGTCGTATTTGTTGCACAGATGGAGCGTAGAAGCGAGGCTACCAAGAGTAGTAAAGGAACATGACAGCATGACGTATTACCAGATCAACATGTAGGTATATGGTACCTAAAGTTTCTTGTATTCAACCATGTATCCACGCTAATAGCCGCAAAATATTTTTCGTTACCCCTTGTGGTAATTTAAACGTTTTTATTTCTAAAGAGAAAGAACAATTATTCATCTGGATAATTATATAATTGCACATATGTTTAATTTTAATCTAACAAATTATAACAGTAAGTGAACCTGTTTTTGAAATTTTCTTACATGTCTATCGAAGAAATTCGAATATTTCATTTTATTATTTTTTTAAACTGCAAAGCAAACAATTTTTATATGAGAATATTTTTCAGTACGTTCTTTTAATAATAAAGAAAACTTTTCATTGAGTATTTTCAAATATTTTAAAGTTAGAAGCATTTTTCACGACATTTTTTCTTTTTTATCTTTTATTTAAAACCAAAACGATCGATGAATTTAATATTTCAGCACTGGGCGTAATTTATTTATTTGAAATATATTTAAAACTTAAAATTTGTTTGTTTTATAACATTTAAACTGTAAATAATTTATATGACTGAAATCGGAAATGAAATAGGGAATTCTATGTTCTCTATTGAGACATAACGAACACAAATTCATCTTAAAAATTCATTAACTAATCAGTTTTAATTAAAGTTTTGATATGAACTAAAAATAAAGAGGACATTAAATTTTAGTTAAAATTTTTTTGTGTTTTATTTTATAAATAAATGGGTACTCACGGGGAACGTGAACCCTGCGTAAACGGTGTTTTTATTTAATGATTGCTCCCTGAAAGCGTTTTCTTTCACTTTCTTCGTATATATCTCAGACTTTTTTTTTTTTTTAATCGTGCGTGTATTAAGTTTTTTGAATTTTTTTTCCATTTTTTGGGGGTAAATTTTGTTCATACTTTTATTTCGTGCTTGTTTTTATTTTATTTCATTTTAATTTTTTTAAATTATTTTCTCCACTAAAGATTTTAATTTTTTTGTTAAATTATTTTTTCATACACATTCAAATAATGCCCCCCTTGTTGGCTTCAAAATAGTACCTGCAAAAATTTTTCGTGATTAAATAAACCAAAGAAAACCCCTTACGCATGCGCTTACACGGAGCAATCATTAAATAATAACACCGTTTACGCAGGGTCAACGTTCCCCGTGAAGTACGAGTAAATGTTGTACGTGCCCTGCTGAAATAACGTTATTATTTAGAAAGCCATTTTTAACAGGGGGTGGGCTTTCTAACAATTCCGCACTTTCACCTAACAATTTAATGAAAAAAAAAAAAAAGATACCATAAAAATTTAATTTAACTTGGAAATACTATCTATAATATAGCACGGTGCGTACACTGTACAAGCGCCATTATTATTATTATTATTATTATTATTATTATTATTATTATTATTATTATTAATAATAATATTATTATATAACAATGATAATAATAAAAAAAATACTGGTGTAGACGACATCGACTGGCGCCACATCAACTAGTTGTGAAGGGTCAGGGAGGATGGAAAGACCGAGGTGGGAGAGTACTAACCAGATCTCCATTGGAAGTGTGCAGTTCACATCTGGTACCTTAAAGGGGCCATTTTGTCACTCAAACCCCAGGAAACACGAATGGCAAACGGCCGTTGCGATAACGTACAATCATCTGCACGAGTAGTTAAGAGGTGGAGAACATTAGAAATCTGAGGAGACTTGTTGTCACGCGGTCTCTATCGAATACCACTGATGATGGCCTGTGAGACAACTCCTAGTGAGTAAAATAATAATAATAATAATAATAATAATAATAATAATAATAATAATAATAATAATAATGTCCCCTCCCAAATTTACCACCATCCTGATTTAATATCGTAGATGTTTCCTATATTTTCTTAGTTTTTAACCAATGTTTACATTGTGGTATGATTGTCTTTTAGTAGTTATGTGAACTTCATTTCCGTATTCATGTATTCTGCACTGATCTGAAAATGAAGACTATAGCGGAGTATAGGATTCCTAACGATGTAACTGATGAAAATACGCTACACATTTTGATGAAAAACATGGGAAAAAATGAACATAGAAGAACAGAAAACCAAAACTTTAAATGCAATTTCTGTATTAAAAGTAATAGTTATTTAAATATTTCAATATATATTATGGTGGGGAAAAACCAGCTTCCCAATAAGGATCATTTTGGATACAAACAAAAATAATCTCAGTCATGAATGATTTCTCCTCCACCGACCGAGGACAGAATAGGTGAATTGTAGCATCAGAACAGATACTACACTGTGATCTTGTCCCGAAGGCCAAGAATTGTTTGTGTTTTATGTTTCTTTTATTGTTTGTTCCCTAAATTAAGTTTCATCAGTATTAGATTGTATATTGCTTTAAAATTACGTAATTTTACATAGACATAGATAATATTTATATTTTATATTGAATAAATTTCTGTTTCATTATTAATCGAATTGGGTGCCTTTATTTTCTTTTTTAACATGTTTTAATGCGCTTTTTTAAAATGCCGTCATATAGTATCGACAGTGACAGTTCGACATATCTTAACTACATTGCCTGCAGACAATTTTCAGTTAACAGGCCTTCTATGTGTCGGTGGCCATGGTAGAAGACACCCAAAACGACAATTTTTTTTATAATCGTTGAATTTATGCGGCAGTGCGGCACCCATTTATCAATTATTATTATTTTTATTACTTCTCGATTTGTTTTAAATGGCGAACGACTATTGAGTGATCGACCCCAACTTCAACAGCAACTTCTAGTGTGGTTTTGCGATGATCGGCATCAATTAAGACTTTTAAATGTTCGTTATCAACTGCAGTCGGACGACCGCGACAATCTTAATCTTTGATGCTATCGTCACCATTGCGAAATTTCGTGAACCTCCGTTGTACCACACGTTCGTTAGTGATTCAAACGCATCATTGATATCACGAGCTGTCTCATTAGCTTTTCGGCCTAGTTTGAACTGGAACAAGAAAATTTGAATTTTGCCCATGCTCTCGAAAAGCTTACAAAAAATGAATGAAGAGATTGAGAATGGTAACAAATAACGCGCTTCAAAATGATATATAACATGGTTCTCTCCCTCCTCTTTCTCTCTCTTTCAGTTTTGAAAGTTAAAATACATTAGATTGAATTGTGTGGATGGGGGTAGCAGATTCAGGTAGGCGTGGGTGGAGATATATGGATATAGGGAGAGGGAGGTGAGAGAGGATAGTAAAGAAAAAAGAAAAAGGGGTTAAGGAGGGGAGGGGGGAGTAGTTTCATTTTTAGGTTTTAAATTTTGACTGCTTTTTGCTTGTTCAGCAAGGTATATTAAGTAGATGAGAGAGAAAGAGAGAGAGAGAAAGAGAGGAAGAGAGAGAGGGAAACGGTTAGTGTAGATGTCATGTGTTTGACAAGTACAGGGTTCCATTTAAAATTTTCGTAGTCGCTATAAGTCGACTTGCTCATTTCAGTTGACAATGGGTTATTTTTAGGTAGTTAAGAATTAATACATACGCTAGCGCACGCGTAAATACGCATACATACACATACATATGTACATTTCTACACATTCATATACAGACACATGCATACACACATATATATATAAACAATGTATATGCAGAATACTTGAATCTATATGCAGACATACACACACATACACACAACTCTTATACATACATACATACTCACATATATACATAGATACATATACACATATATATATATATACACACACCTACCTATATACATATACGTGGAGATATAGATCTCCAGTAAGAAGTAGATGTACATATATATACATACATACATACATACATACATATACATATACACACGCATGTACCCACATACACGTATATACAATTACATAATTATACATATTTATAAAAATATAAATATACAGACATATATAGACAAACACACACACATATATATGTATATATATACACAGAAATGTTTATATTTATATACAGTAAATAAAGTAAAGTTAGGATAGATAAATAATAATAATAATAAATAAGTAAATACATGGGTGTAGTTAATAATGCTAGGTGTTTTTGACTCCTAATGGGGGTATGAGACGAATGGATTCGCCAATCATTTTTATAACCAACGGCTGTGCTAAACAACCAATGAAAACGTCCCAAAATTATTATAAAAATTGTCGAATTTTGGATTCAATCAGTTCGCCGTTTACCGCATTTAATTCTTGGCCGCCATCTTGGTTACTGATCTGAACTACGCCGCCATCTTGGTTACTGATCTGAACTATGCCGCCATCTTTGTTCAACATAATATCTCAGAACTTAAGAGGTTAACTACGCCACGGACCGTATTTGATTCTTGGTCGCCATCTTGGTTACTGATCTGAACTACGCCGCCATCTTTGTCCAACCCAATGTCTTAAAACTTAACACATCTATTCTTAAAAATTTTTTTGGCTTTATGTGATCAGACACAATTCTTTTCCCTTTGTTTTTAAGTTCCAATTTTTCTGATGACTTAACGCGGAAAAATCACTATTTACAGAGTAACTACCGTTTCTGCGTTACGAAAGAGATGATGAAAAATATAGAAATTTTGACATCTTGAAGGAAATAAATGGTAAGATGAATAAAATCTCGGAATTTGGAATACACCTGTTTTAGCATCTCTCTCTATAGGTAAAATACTTTCGCTGGTTTTCTTTTTCTTATAAGGGAAATTGTTTCCATAATGTTTTATTGTTAAAGTGTTTTTTATTCAATAAGTCTGAAGAAAGTGTATTTTTGTGAAAATTTTCAAACGACATAATGTTTGGATTTGTCCGAATAGTCTTGAAACAATTGTAACTAAGGATGAAATACACTATTTGTTGCTATCAACCCGTTCTTTAAAGTCATGGTTTTTGTCAAAACAGTATATGAATGCTCAATTATGAAATATGATAATTTTGTAGCTTACAGTTTAAGTCATTTCTTTTTGGATTAAAATTTATTGGTATATGAACGATTACTAAATTATATAAACCCAGTAAAATTGGGAATACTACAAATAAGACTATATATATATATATATATATATATATATATGTGTATATATATAATATATATATATATAATGTATTATATATATGTATTATATATATATATATTTCTGTGGAATTAATATATACTTTATTTCCTTATAATATATACAAATCCTTATTTAATAAGCTCAGTGTAATTACAGTGCAATATAATGAATGAATGACAAAAGTCTGTATTCCAAAGTTCATGATGTTGACGATCTTACAATTTATTCCTTTAATTCAGTGAACAGATACTGTCAAGAATTGTAAATGTCAACTGAATTAAAGAAATAAATTGTAAAACGGTCAACATCATAAATTTTGGAATATAAACTTTTCTCATTCTCATTCATTCAATATATATATATGTGTGCGTGTTATATATATATATATATATATATATATATATATAGAGAGAGAGAGAGAGAGAGAGAGGTATATATATATATGTATATACAAAGGACTAGTTCAATTCACACAGCGTAGCGTCTTACTAGTAATAATTTAAAATATAGTCACGACTTTATGTTGACGCTGTGTATCTTACATACAGCTCTACGAAGCAAATCAGTAAAAAAAAAAAATTTAATCTTAAAAATTCCCCATAGAAATTATATAAACGTTTTAAGCCCTTAAAAAACATATTATTTGTTTTTTCTAAATTTTAGTCTTGCTTTATGAAACGAAAAAAGTCAATTAAAAACAATTAATGTACGTTTAACTATATTTACATAATATACAGACTTAATCGATAATTACCCTTAGCGACATTAAATGGACTTGAAAAAAAGTTAAATAGTGTCCTTAGATTCTGTACAAATTTTAATCGTTATTGAATGAAACTTATTTGAATGAATATTTTGCTAACGTACCGATTTATATAATGCATTGTTGGATAAATACTTCAAATGTATACACGGTATATTTTATCACCTTATAATATGCATATATAAAAAAATTAATTAATTATATACTAGCGGGGGAGGGGCGGTTTTGGCCGGGCGTAAAATACGCTTAAATATGTTATTTTAATTTGTCCAGATTTCGTATATATTATTATAGAGTCGTGATTTCAAAAGTAAAACAAAAAAGGTATTTAGGTGTCATCAGTAAGAATCGAAACCGTAGCATTCAAAGCTGGTTGCGTTACCACTGTACCAACGTTGGTAAAAAAAAATAAACTAAGATGAATGTACAAAATGTTTAATGGTTTTTTCAATTTTGACCCATTTTTGACCCCCTTTAAAAAACTATTTTAACCAGCTAAAAACACATAAAAAATCCAATCATTTGAGGCTCCTAGTGTCGCTCTGCGTTAGTTTCGGAGGAGATAGAGTTTGAAAATATGGAAACAGACCACACTGAACATGCTAATGTTTCAGACAATTGGTTAGAAAAACTCGAAAATCCTCATCATGCGACGTAATATGTCTTATGTGCCACTGAAGACGACTGGTTCTCAAATAGAAGAAAAATGTATTTTTATAATAATAAAATACACATACGTATGCATTTGTATGAATGTCAACTTAGTTACTTATACACTTATAGATGTATATGTGTATGCGGCATACACTGTATGCCTGACTGGAAACTCTATGCGCTCATATGTTTTTATCCACGCCTCCCCTTGTATCAACCTCTTTCTTTCTTTCTTCTTTCTTTCTTTCTTTCTTAATGTTCCCTCTACGGTAGACGCAACTCAGTGTTTCCCTATGCTGTGGACAAAACTCAAGTTTTTTTGACACTATCCCTACCTTATTTATAAATGATTTCAAATGTGTTCACCCCCTCCCATTTCTTATAACAATGTAATCACGCTAACTCATTTTTTATTCTTCTATTTTCTTTTTCTTTTTTCTTTTTCTTTCGCCCTTTTCTTTTTTTTTTCTATGTCTCGCTCTTTTTATTTTCCTTTTCTTTTTCTTTCTTTTGTTATTCCTCCTTTTATACTGTTAAGTATTGACGTTCTCTTTTCCCCCAATCGCTTCCTATATTTGGAGTCTAAAATGTCAATTAATCTACCACCTTCCCCTCTTTAATTTTAAATTTAACATTTTATTTTTATTAAAAAAATACATTTTTCTTTTTCTATCTGAGGACCAGTCGTTTTCAGTGGCCTATAAGTCATATTACGTCACCTGACGAAGACTTTTGTTTTTTTCGAACCAATTGTCAGAAACATTAGCATGTTCAGTGTAGCGACTATGTAATATTTGTCTATATGAATAAAATATTATATTTTGCTCTTTTTTATTGAGCATTCTTAATAACCTCGTTTAAATTCATGTGTCTTCCCTCTTGAACACATTTAACTTGGTGTATATATATATATATATATATATATATATATATATATATATATATATATATAATTTGAGGTTGCTATTTTCCAAAGAGAGGTTAACCAGTGAAATATAACGAGGTTCATACGAGAGTGCTCAATACAGAAGTAGAGAAAGTTACATTTGTCTTTACATAAGCAGTAGTTTGTTGCTACACAGTCATGAGCATGTCTCGGTCTACCAGTATTTACCAACTAGAGACCTCATCAGAAATAAGGGTTGTTGCCTGATGAGGTCTCTAGTTGGTAAATACTGGTAGACCGAAACATGCTCATGACTGTGTAGCAACAAACTACTGCTTATGTAAAGACATATATATATATATATATTTGTTGTAAATTCTAATTTACAGTTTAAATACAATTTCATATATATATATATATATATATATATAATATATATATAATATATATATATATACACATTTTTTATTCGACAAGGAATACAAATTGAAAACTTGTCAAATAAAAAATTCTGTTTTCAATTCTAAATAATAAGATTTAAATTCAATTTCTCATATCGATTCTCTATCTCAAACATTGTGTTTTTTTCATGTATTTTTTTTTTTGTTTACATGGTAGCCACCACTTATCAAGGCCCAGAAGCCACTCGGAGATAAGAGTTATTGCGTGTACAGTAATCAATGGAATAATATCGTAGTAATTGTTAGTATTGGAGATTTGATAAAGTGTCTTACTTAAGGGGGCGGTTTGTCAGGAATTTTATATGTGGTTAAATTACTCCTATAAATCTTAATATATATACTCTATCTTGCTTTAATTTTACAGTATTATTCAATTTGTAAACTTGGAATATTTTAAATGTGTGTGTGTGTGTGTACGCGCACGCGCGTGTGTGCCAGTATCCATATCGCAGGTCTAGTTTACGAAATTAATTGGCTTATTTGTATGGAATCTCTTTATTTGGCGGCAGGCAGTATTCTATGTCTTTTCGCGTAGCATTACGCCAATTCTTCATATCCGTGTCAACAAGACACGGCGGGTCTCCGAAAATGCATTACTCTTTTTAACACGGCGGCCGGAGTCTACAATTTCCGGTGGGTGAAACCAACCGGCAAAGAAATGTGACCGAAGCTAAAAAATAAAAAAACAAAAAACAAATGAATAAATAACAATAAATATACAAAAATAAAATAAAATAATAATAAAAATAAACAAAATAAAAAAAACAAAAAACAAAAACAATTGTATCAGAAATAAGAAAATCCGTACTTAGGAGTTAGAGGCGGTTTGCTTTGCAGTGGAGTGAACGACCGGTTTTCGAACGGACAAAAAAAAAAAAAAAAAAAAAAAAAAAAAACAAGTAAATGGACACAAAATAAATTACGATAATTTTGGGGAGGTGGATGTCGAGGCACGTGCCGGATTGACGTGAATGAATTCTGTAGTTTTTATTTTGTTATTTTATATATATTCTAGACACGAAATGTACACGTTGTTTGATCCAATTTTCCCACAATTCTAATTATTATTTTGATGTTGATATATTTTTGGAGGAGCTGTACTTTGATCTTCCCTTGTTATATGATACGTGCAAATGGTCATTCATATTTGTTAAGTAATTACAAAACAAATTCTAATGTCAATGATAAAAAACAACTGCAACTGAGGAAGGCCGAAGAATAAGATATGAGTCGAAACAATCGTATATATATATGTACGTACATACATACATATATATATATATATATATATATATATATATATATATATATATATATATGAAAAAGAAAATAAGTCCTAAATTTCTAAATTCCATTAATGGAACCATTCCAAATATCTAAATTTATTGTAGATTTCACTCTTGCCATCTAACACCACTTAAATAAGTTTATTAATAATCGTGTATTCTTACGAAAGTCTGTCCGAGACGATATATCGATCCCAGAAAAGCTTCTTTTAGTTTCTCCGTTGATTTATTTCTCGTGTACATTTTATATAAAAGTTTATATCGGCAGTCAATCTCTACGAGCTCAATAATAAATAAAGTCGTATATTTATTTAATATAAAATCGTGTATATATTTATATATATTAGTTTTGGGAAGATTAGTCAGAATCAGAATCGGGAACAATAAAAAAATCGGAACTTTTGGGGGTATCGGAATCGGTATAGGAATGGGAAAAATATGTGCCTATACAAGGGGCGTACAATAAGTAATGCCTCTGACCCACTTCCCATAGAAGCAGAGCAACGAAAGTTGGCACAGTTATTAGTCTTTCTCTACATAGGAACCACTCAGAGTTATGCATTTCTCCCATCGTTTGATGCAGCTCTGGAGACCGTTTTTGTAGAACACTCCAGGTTGGTCCTCCAACCACGACGTGACTTCAGAAATCAAGGCTGCATCATCTGGGAAACGCTTTCCTTTCAAAAACAACTTCATGGCTGGGAAAAGGTGAAAGTCAGAGGGCACAAGATCAGGAGAGTAGGGAGGATGGGACAGGATTTCATAACCACACGCCCGTGCTTCTGATCTGGCAATATGCGAGTTGTAGACCGGAGAAGGAGAGTACCTTTGCTGATCTTGTCCCGCCTCTTGATTTTGATAGCTTCCCTTAATTTCCTCAAAAGTGAAGCATAATAGGCTCCTGTAATTGTGATACCATTTGTCAGGAAATCTGTCATCACTACTCCGCCCTGGTCCCAGAAAACTGTGAGCATGACCTTGCCAGCGGAGGGCTGCATCCTTGCCTTCTTTGGAGGTGGTGAGTCCAAGTGCTTCCACTGCATTGACTGGCCTTTGGTCTCTGGATCATAGTGATGGACCCAGGTTTCATCCTGTGTAACCAGTCTTTTGAAAAACTTTGACTCATCTTCTTGGCACATCTCCAAATTCATCCTCGAGCACTCGACGCGTTCTCGCTTCTGGAATGGTGTGAGCAACCTGGGAATCCATCTGGCAGACACCTTATGCATATGCAAATGGTCATGAATGATAGTTTCCACAGACCCTGTAATAATTTTGACATCTTGGGCTATTTAGCGATTAGTAATGCGCCGATCTTCCAAAATGGCAGCCTTAACTTGACGGACAGATGCCTCATCACTGGCAGAGGGGGGGCCACCAGGTCTGGGAGCTGTTTCCACAGACTTCCGGCTATGTTTGAATTCACGATGCCAGCGTTTTACAAGGTCATATGATGGGGCATTATCACCATAAGTTTTTTTTCATTTCATCAAAAGTCTCCTGTGGTGTGCGTTCTTTCAAATACAAAAACTGGATCACTGCTCGACATTCAACAGGCTCCATTTCACACCTGACTCAGTTCAAACACCTGTAAAACAGAAACCACAATTAGTTCAGGGCTGTAATTTGCCACATAACCCGTAGAGATATAAATCATTGTACATGCAAAATTTCAGCTAGATCAGACAACTGGAAGTGGGTCAGGGGCATTACTTATTGCACGCCCCTCGTATGTCGATGCCAAAAACAATTTTTTTAATAGTATTTTTAATTTAATTTGTTTAAAGCAAAAATCACTCATTGATGGTAGTAATGATAAATTAACAAATATTCATTACCAAGAATACTAAAATGTTTAAGTCACTCCCCCACAAATGTATTTTTACGCTTGAGAAAATATTTGCAAATTTATCATTACGGAAATCGGGAAAAGTAGCAACTTTATAGTTAAATATGAAGAAATTTGTAAAAAATCGGAATCTGAAATTTAGTACGGAATCGGTAATTTTATCAAAACGGTAAAAATTTTGAGAATCGTCCTGTGTGTGTAAAGTTTTTTGTCTACATATTTGTATACATGTTTCGGTTCTTATGGGAAAAAATAAAAATATTTTAACTTTTGACACAAAAAAATGAAAATATTTTCATTTTTTCCCATAAGAACCGAAACATGTATACAAATGTGTAGACAAAAAACTGTTCATCTAGTTTTCAAATAAGATGTGAATTGTGTGCGTGTGTATATATATATATATATATATATATATATATATATATATATGTGTGTGTGTGTGTGTGTGTGTATAGATACATCCTACGAAATATAAAAACTGCGTGTTTAATTTTGTAACATATATTTGTTAAAAATAAAGCAAAAACGTCACCAATGTGTTCATGGAAGTTTATCGCGAACGCAGACACCATGATATTAGTGTAAAAAAAAAAAAAAAAAAAAAAAAAGAA
>NC_136500.1:16804635-16819635 GCF_053919585.1 Euprymna scolopes
ATTAATATTTAGTAAAATGATTAATAATTGAAAATTATGAATCAGTCTTAAAATATAAGACAAACAAAATCAACTTGATTGTACGATCCTTTTGGAAACGATATTCATTTTATTAAATTGACAATAATTGACAAGGTTTCGAATATAATCCCCTCATTGACAAAAATGGGGGGGGTGAAAGAAGTTTAAGACAGCAAAAATAAAACTAGCATTTTTGTATGAAGTAAGGCGGATATTTCTTATTGATTTCCATTAGAAAACTTGTTTTATGCTCAGTCAGTATATCTTTGGGCATGCTGCTGTATCTGGTCTCCGAATGGTTGATATAATTATTTAGAGTTTCTTTTAATTTAAAAACGCTCCAGGTCTAATTAATAAAATCAATAGGGAATATGCGCTTTACATACTACAAAAATGCTTTTTTTTTTTTTTTTTTTTTTTTTACAAAGGCATCACCACATTATCAAGGCCCAGGGGCCACTCAAGGATAAGGGTTAAAGAGTGTACAGTAGAAATTGGTCAATATAGTAATCATTAGTAATGAAAATTTGGTAAATTTAATAACTTATATAGAACGGCTCATCAAGAACTTATTTACTTTAGACTTGAACACAACCATATTGTAGTCAGCCGGAAAGCAGGAAAACGGAAGACAATTCCATAGGCGTGCAGTTCTAAGAAAGAAGCTTTGTTCATGGAATCTACGTTTAGGTTTAGGCACAGATAAAGAGTGGGGGAAATTATTGATAGTGTTTACAGCTAGACGAGTGTTTCTTGTGAAAGTTTGGCGAGGGGGGACCATAGATTGAAGCTCAGTTGAACACTTTCCATGAAAATAACGATACATCAGAGACAAACTCGCAACATCTCTTCTGTGAGATAGAGGTTGCAAGGAGGAGAAAAGGACATCTCCTACGAGGCTACGAAGTCTATTTTGAACTCTATCAAGGCAGGACAAGTCCTTTCTAGCAGCCCCTGCCCAGATGTGGCAACAGTATTCCATCCTTGGACGTACCTGGCTCTTATATAGGTAGAGAATAGCATCAGCAGTGACATATCTACTGGATCGATAGAAAGATCCCACCATTTTTCCAGCGGCCTTGGCAACAGATTTGATATACGTGTTCCATTTAAGATCAGGAGTAATGGTCAAGCCCAGAAGCTTGTCAAAACTTGAGGCCTCCTGAAGACGAGAGCCATTCATTTCAATTGATGACAAATGTGAATTAGAATGTTGATGATGTAAAGAGAGAAGCTTGGTTTTAGATGCATTAAAAGTAACCAGCCACTCCTTTCCCCATTGTACTACGTGCTCAAGATCAGAGGAGAGAGAATTGGAGAGAACTTGGTCGTTTACTGTCTTAGATGTGCTACCATAAATGGTAGTGTCGTCAGCATAAATGTCTACAAATGATGTAAGGATATGATTTGGAAGATCATTAATGTAGATCAGGAAAAGAGTTGGGCCCAGGATGGATCCCTGAGGGACACCGGCATTAATACTGTGAGCTTCTGATTTTTGCCCCTCAACTACTACTCTTATGAACCTATCAGAAAGAAATGATTTAATAATTGAGAAGACTTTTCCAGCTATACCATAGCTAGCGATCTTATGAAGTAAACCTTTATGCCATACCCTATCAAAGGCTTTAGATATGTCAAGAGCAATTGCCCTAGAAAGATTGCCACCGTCGAGAGATTTGCTAATCCTATGCGATATAACTGTAAGGACATCTGCTGTAGATCTAGCAGAACGGAAACCATATTGAGTGTCACTAAGAAGGTTATTTTTGTTGAGATGTTTGATTACTTCTGTATTTAACACAGATTCTAGCAACTTACTCATGACGCACAGGAGACTTATTGGCCTGTACTGAGAGGGGGATGAGCGATCACCTGAATTCTTAAATACAGGGCATACTGATGAGATTTTCCAGGGAGATGGGAAACTATTCTCCTTAAGACAACGTTTAAACAGTTTTGTAAGTATGGGCGCTAATTCAGGTTGAAGTTTTTAGAGTACTATAATTGGAATACCATCAGGGCCAGTTGCTTTACTCGAATCAAGGTTTTTGATTAGCTTCGCAACATCACGTACAGATATACGTATATCACATAGCGTGTTTTCTGATACAGGAGGAAATATTGGGGGTTGGCGGTCTTGGTTGCAAAGGGTAGAATTAGCTGCAAAGTTCTTGACAAAGAGTTTGGCTTTGTCTGATGCTGACGAGATTACCTCAGGTCCATTGATAATAGTTGGGATGGAGCACACGCTTCTGTTCAGGATTCTGTTTGCTATTTGCCAAAACTGGTGGGAACCAAGCCGCTGCTCAGCTACTTTGGACTTAACAGATTGAGCATACAACACTCTTGCGTTCCTTATTACTTTCTTATAATGGTTGCTGGCAGTCCTGAAAACGGCTTTAGTTTCCATACATCTATTACGTTTGAAGCAGTGGAAAAAGTGATTTCTGTGCGCAATGGCAGCAGCACATTCTGGAGAGAACCATGGCTGGCTGTTAGGTTTTTGCTGAAACATTTTAGAGGGTATGAAATGGTCAATACCTACAATTAACCATTCAGTTAGGTCTAATACTATAGAGGACACATCCTTTTTAAACATGGAATGCAGAGGTAGATCAGATATAAATGTACGGAAGCTATCCCAGTCAGCCCTAGTGTATCGATATACTGTACGATGAAGAGGTACGTCTGGGGACTTATTACATTTCATTTTTATCTTAATTGATACAACAGAGTGGTCGGAAGATCCAAGAGGCGACAGAACAGAAACTGAACATAGTTCAGGGCAAGTTGTGAGAAAAAGGTCTAGTAGGCTCGCATACTGGCCGTCATTATCGGGCACACGGGTAGGTTCCTGAACAATCTGAGTGAGGTCATAGGCAATGGAGAAATCATGACAGAACCTCCCCTCATCATCGGTCTTGTTTGAGTGGGTCAACCATTCGACGTTGTGAACATTGAAGTCTCCACATATGTGAATATTAGCTGAAGGATAAGTAGAAAGGACTTGGTCAATTTTCTCAGATATGCTTTGAAAGATAGTAACTCCGCTGTTGTGGGGGCGATAGAGAGTAAATATAAATGCAGTAGTGTGAGCTAAAGCAACCCGGAAGCACATATAGGGTAAGTTAGGATCTTCCCTGGAGATGTCCCTCCCACATGGAAAGCTATCTTTAATATAGGCACATATTCCATGCCCATGGCGATCTTGGGGGTCAGATTTAGAAGTTAAGTTAGAGTATCCTGAATTTAATTTAATCTAATTTAATTAATTAATTTAATTTAATCTAATTTAATTAATTAATCTAATTTAATTTTGGTATCTTAAACTTCTGCCCCCCCTCAACTTTTGTCAGTTATTGTCAATAATTTTTATCAAAGTATTCTTATGTACATTTATATCAAAAACACTTGTAAACGTTTCTTTTTGTTTTTTTTTAAATTTTAAAATTTTTTATTTCCATACTTTGTGGACCACCGTTCTGCCAGATCAAACATACCCATTCCTGTTTCTCGATACATCTTATATCATTATATGTAATCAGTTTTTTAAAATAGTCAACTATATAGGAGCCTATTCGTGACCAGACACGCATGCACGCACGCACCCCCCCACACACATTCAGCTTTATATATATATATATATATATATATATATATATATATATAGAAATATATAAATATATATGTATGTGTATATATATGTATATATATGTATATATATGTATATGTATGTATATATATATATATCTGTATATATATGCCTATATATATGTATATATATGTATATATGTGCATATATATATATATATATATATATATATATATATATATATATATAAATAAATAGATAGATAAAGAGAGAGACACACACACACACACAAAACGAAGAATACAAATTTTTAGACTGTAAGTATACTTTACTTGAATGTGTTTTTCAACAGGATACTCAAATAAGAAATATTAATATTTCCTTTAATCCGTGGAGTTAAAAAAAAAGTTCTTCTCAACAGAGGAAAGATAGCAAATGAATATTATAGCGAAGCTACGAATTTGCTGGTACTGGCATAAATTTAAACTGTATTATATGAAAACTAGTCATGTATGCAAAAAAGTGCAAAGAGTTCACGAAATTGATGGAACGCGATGATTTTTTGTTGTTGCATTTATCACTAGTTTTCATATAATGCTGTTTCAATATATATGTTTACAAATTTATATGTTCAATAGATAGCTAAGCTGTAATATTCGTTTGCTAATATCTTTCGTCTGATGAGAAGACGCATTATTTGAAATACCGCGGATTAAGGAAATTTTAATATTTTAAAATATTTCTTATTTGAGTATCCTCTCTGACAATAAATTCACGTGAAGTATAATTTACAGTCTTAAAGTGTGTTCTTCTACAAAAAGTTCTGTTTCCTATCATGGTCGTGTGGAGCTTTTTTTTTATTTAGTTGGGGTTACCATATTATTATGACTATTTGGTACTAGTGCACTTATTGATCCGTGCTGAAATAATAACGTTATTATTTAAAAAGTCATTCTTAACATGGGAAGGGAAGAGTGTTTTGTAACTATTCCATACTTTAACCTTACAATTGAATACAAAAACATATAAAACTTTAATTAAACTTGGAAATAGCGTGGATCAGTAAGTGCATTAGCACCGAATATTTATATTGATTTTAAGTTTACAGAAGCTTTTGGCTTGTAGACTTAATTTTTACTTCTTGATTCTGTATATATATATATATATTTGCATATATATGCATATATATGTATGCATGTAAGCATACATATATATATATTTAATAAATATATATGTATGTATATGTATATATGTGTGTGTGTGTTCAAATATTCATTACCAATATGTAACCGATAGATATACAATTCCTGACTGCGCTAAAATTATCGATTCTAGTTCTTTTTAAGCTATTATATGTTTTCTCCTGGATTATTGTTAATATATGCATCTGTTTTCGCAAATATAAAACTTACGCTTTTAGGAATGTTCTGTAGATTTTAGTTTTACCGATCGGTAAAAAATCAATAAATATTATATGCATACACACAGACACACACACACACGTGTGTGGTTGCTGTATCTGTTTTTATGTATTCTTTTATACCTATGGAAAACGTGTTTTTTTCCCTTCAATACGATTAAACAGTTGAATGCAGCGTTGAAATCTTTATTTTTGGCCGCTTTGCGATTTTTTATTTATTTATGGCGCCCTCCTTTTGATAGAATTGAATTACATTATTAATATTTATAAAGCTGTTCAAAATAAATACCATACTAATAAAAAAGGTGAAATTTCTCGCCTCTTAGTTATCGCATACACGAACAAAGCTTAGACTGATTACATCTATTGATATACGTATGTAGATCTCTATTTATCTATCTGCCCATTACAAATAATTACTAATAGCGTAATAATGCTCATCTTACAAGAAATTATACTCACACCCACCCCATATATATTATATATATATAATATATATATATATATATATATAATATATGTATGTATATAATATATATATAATATATATATAATATATGTATATATATAATATATATATATATATATAATATATATAATATAATATATATAATATAATATACATATAAAATATATATATAATATATAATATATATAATATATATGTAATATATATAATATGTATAATACATATAATATATATAATATACATATATATGATATATATATAATATATATATAATATATACATATATATATATATGTATATATATATATATATATATATGTATATATATATCTGTGCGTACAAGAAAAAAAAGTAAAAAAGAAAAGTCATTTCAAAGTTATGGGTGAAGAATGAAGCATAAAACGATTTTATTTTTATATTTCAAGCGGTGAGTCGCTCTTTGTCGCAAGATATAGCGAAATAAAAAGGAAAGACGTTGGGAAAACTGAAAATTTGTTTTTTTTTCGGCAAAAACTTTCAATATATTTAACGTATAGATATTTAATCATTTGCGAAAGAGGAATGTTTTATTTTTTATTGTTTAAAAAAATTGAAATTATACATCCATGTTGAAAAATGAAAATATTTTCATTTTTTGCATCCATGTTCAGCTGGTTTACAAATACGAGGTGCCTTCAATAAGTTTCCAGACTTTTTTCATATGGGCACTTTTTTTAATAGTAGGCACATGAAACTCTAGTGTCCTTCGAACATCTACTGCAATACATCTGTTGTACCGTTCCAACAATTTCTGAAAGGCTCTATAAAAGTCCTCTTGTGTGAACATGTCAATGACTCTCGCCACAGTCTCTTTCATCTCCTCAATTGTCTCATACCAACAGCCTCTTAGGTTTTCCTTGAGATTAAGGAATAACCAAAAGCCACAGGAAGCAAGATCTGGTTTATAAGGAGGGTGGGGAACTGTCTTGATGCTCATCTTGATCAAATAATCTGTGACAAAGATGGAGTTGTGAACTGGTGTATTGTCCTGGTGGAAATGCCACTGACCCGATTTAAAGAGTGCTGGCCTCTTCCGACGGAATCTCTTCCTGAACCTCCTTTAAAACCTCAACCTAGTAAACCCAGTATATACGCGTGATAAAAAAAAAAAAGGAATCATCATAAGTTACTGTGTGGATTTGCTTCGTCTTGCCTTCTTGGGTCTTAGAGAGCAGCATGCTTCCACTGGGTACTCTGTACCTTGGTCTTTGGGTCATAGCAGTAGATCCAGCTTTCAGCGCAGGTCACCAGAGCATCAAGAACTGCGGTATCTGAATTGATCAGCTCGACTATCACCCTGCTGTCATGACAACGTATTTCTTTCTGATCTTTTCGAACCACGTTTGGGACAAACTTTGCGCAAATCTTCCGCATCTTCAGTTCCTTGTGAATAATTGTGTGTACAGTGCCCACACTGACATCAAACAGTGCGCTTATTTTCTCTTTAGACATACGACGACCTTTATCCATGAACTTTTTCATTTGGTCAATTAACTCTTGTATTCTGATTTCCTTACTCCTTCCACCCTCTCATCATCCCTCACAGACTCCCTGCCTTCCTTAAATCTCTTATGCCACTTCAAAAACTGATATTCGATTTGTACAAGTTGGTCCAAAAGTAGTCTGAAGCATTCCATACGTTTCTGTATCATTTTTTCCAAACAGAATTTTATTGTATATATATTTAAAACAGATTTTTATTGTATATCATTTTTCTAAAGTGTCCTTACGTCTGGATTACATTTTTGAGATTCACCGGCTATGACAATCAGGTTTTAGTAGGGTGTATTCCAATTCCTGGTGTATTTGCTCATTTGAACCTGAAATCATAAAAATTGGTCAGTCATCTCTTAAGATGTATAATAATAGCATACTGGATTTTCAAATATATACGACAATTTTAATAACCTGTACAAAAAAAAGTCTGTAAACTTATTGAAGGCAACTCGTACTTGATTTTTGCATTTTAAACTTTAATTCAAGCCATTATCATCGCACAAGTAGAAAGGCCCGGCATGCAAAATCAACAGTAGGTTCTTTGATATGACAGCGGCGCGTTTGAAATGAATGTTTCTGTTTAGAGCACAATTAAACCATGATACTTGATATTTTCATTTTAGATTTGCATTCAAACTATTATATAAACCTATTATATAAAAACTATTATATAAAAACTATTATATAAAACTATTATATAAAAACTATTATATAAAAACTATTTTATATAAAAACTATTATATAAAAACTATTATATAAAAACTATTTTATATAAAAACTATTATATAAAAACTATTATATAAAAACTATTTTATATAAAAACTATTATATAAAAACTATTATATAAAAACTATTATATAAAAACTATTTTATATAAAAACTATTATATAAAAACTATTATATAAAAACTATTATATAAAAACGATTTTATAAAATTAACAGTAGGTTCTCTACAATGTAATGCAGACTACTCCGAAGAGATCTTGATATGGGTATCTAAAAACGGTCGCTAATTATCAGATCTGAAACAAACGGTACCGATGACTTATCTAAACTTCCTGTAAATAAAACATAAATAATACGCTCTTATTTTCGGATTTTTCCTTATGATGGAGCACTCTTGCTGGACTCCTTTCTTTTTCAAAATATATAATTAATTATATATATATTAAACATATAAGCCTGTTAAAAACGTTTGAATGAGTGCCTTATGGGAAATTAATGGTTGAATATGGTTAAATTTGTGCTCATTTTTGTATTAAATCTTACCTATAGAATATCCTATCGGCTCCTTCATTAGATAGTCCGTACGTTACGTTTTGAAAACGACCAAATACAGATTTTTGAAGGTTAAACAGTTTTTAAAAAATACCAAATTCGTGAAATTTATCATTAAAAAGGTCAATCTGGCAACCCTGGAAAGAATATAAGAGCGATCTTTTGTAATGTAGCCTCGTTTTCGAATATCGTCATAATACTGTATGATCATTGTCGTAATGGTATGAGAAAGAAACAACTAGTAATTGCAATGTGGAGCAGTTTTTCACCGAAGAAAAAAGTCAGCAAAACTTTACGTAAGAAGGAACATTCGAGAGAAACAAGGCAAACAAAAACAAAAACAAAAACAAAACAAAAACAAAAACAAAAACAAAAACAAAAACAAAAACAAAAACAAAACAAAACAAAACAAAACAAAAACAAAACAAAACAAAACAAAAACAAAACAAAAACAAAACAAAACAAAAACAATACAAAACAAAACAAAAACAAAACAAAACAAAAATAAAAACGAAACCAAAAAAACAAAACAAAACAAAACAAGCAAAACAAAGCAAAACAAGCAAAACAAAGCAAAACAAAACAAAATAAAACAAAAACAAAAACAAAACAAAACAAAACAAAAATAAAACAAAAACAAAGCAAAACAAATCAAAACAAAACAAAATAAAACAAAACAAAACAAAAATAAAACAAAAACAAAGCAAAACAAATCAAAACAAAACAAAATAAAACAAAAACAAAACAATCAAAAACAAAACCAAACAAAAACAAAACAAAGACAAAAACAAAGACAAAAACAAAACAAAACAAAAACATTTTATTATTTGTATTGAACTATGTAGCATCATATTACTTGATGAATACTTATTAGTACTTATTTATTTATCTAAGTTCTATATTTAAAATACAATGGACACTATTTTCATAGAAATGTTAATAAACTCATATTTGTTATGTGTTATTAGTATTTCTGTCCAAAAATCTAAATTATTATGCAACCCAGAAAAATACCATCTTCATCAGAGCATATTTGTTGATTAAATATATTTCTAACTCCGTGGAATTTTCACGGGTCCTGCTAGTCCCTATTAATCCCTAACTTTGCGACAATAGCAACTTAAAAATTGGCTAGTCAGATGTAAACTTTAATTTGTCAGCTGAAATGCTGTTTGGGTCTGACTTTAGAAATCCGACAGGATAACTTTATAGATTAGATAATACTAAAGCAAATCCACACATGCTTTGAATAGACACAGATTTGTGGAAACACAACTTACTTCAAAATCTAGTGGGTCATAATCACTTCATTGACCTGCTACCGCTTTTTTATTTTTTTATTTTATTTATTTATTTATTTTTTTAATGAAGATACATTGCTTTTTAATCTATTGTTTTCTCCATGGAAGTAAGCCCCACTGCTTCGCTTTTCATTAAATGACATTGACAGCAACAATTCGTCTTTCTACCACAACGACCCCCCCCCCCCAAACAGTAATTTCTTTCTTTCACCATGTGCCTAGCAACAGGTAGAATTTCTACGGACTTGGGCTTTCCGTCTGTGGAACATAATACCGCGGGACTGCTTCCCTTTTGAGCATAACTTGGCCATCATTTTTTAAAAAATATTATGCGGTCTTTATCTAGTTGTTTTTAAAAGGGCGAAATCGATTTTTCTACTTAACTGGCTAAGTTGTTAGTCTTTTAATTTATTTTGAAGTGTTTATTGAGTAAAAAAAAAAGTAGCGTCGATTGTTACGTGAGAACGAGAAAGAATGTCCGACATGAGTAGATCACATCTTAAGGGTTTTGATAATCGCTAAAAATAGAAAATTAAAGAAAATACTGAGGTAGATATAGTTTTAAAACGAGCTCCACCCCCTTCCAAAGAAATTAAATTTGTATACTTTAGGTAATGTCCAAGATCACTGCTCGAAAAAAAAAAGCAAGCTAACGGAAGTGAATACGGTTGATTATGTAACGAAATCGAACTGAAAGACACGAAAACAAAAATACTGTATTTTTTAGCATTTCTTGTGTTATTACTAAACAAACAAAAAAAGAGGAAACACTTCTTGTATTATCAAATAGTAAAACAAATATTTTATTTAGAAAAAATAATTTAGTTTTAACACGTTTTGTGTTCACGAAACAACAAAAGGCACTTGCGTAGTATGCGGACGGCGGCCATCTTTCCTTGGTGCGTTTCACTAAACTGTCGCCAGATGTCGCTTCTCGGTTAAAAAGATGTAGGGTTTGTATTACTATGCACATAGATTCGAAAAAGTCAACGAATAACAAAGATATAATAAATAAATGTTATCAAAGGCAAAATAAGTTACTTTTCTACCTAACTGGATAATCTTTTAGTGTTTTTATTTAATGTAACATGTTTATTCAGCTCGAAAAACATACAGTGTTTACCGATGTTTTGGAAAATTACAAATCGCGCGAGACTTTGTTGAACTTGCTAAGTTTGGGGAAGGGATTTAAAATAATAATAAAAAAATATATACAAAATACTGTTAAAAACCCACCGAATATACATCAGCTTGTCACGGTAACATATATTGAGCGAGTTTCTAACAGTATTTTGTATATCCAAACTTACCGTGTTCAACAGAGAGTCTGTCGCCATTTGCATTTTTCAAATACATCAGTAAACACTGTATGTTTTTGAGCTGAATAAACATTTTACATTAAATAAAAGCACTAAAAAAATATCCAGTTAGGTAGAAAAGTTACTTATCTTGCCTTTGGTAACATTTATTTGTTATATATTTGTTTTTTGACAAATTTTTCGAATTATGTGTACAGTAAAACAAACCCAACATTTAAATTATTAATTTGTTTTAACAAGAAGGCCAGAGGAATAGTTGCCCGAAACGTCGTGAAACAACAACCAATAAAGATGAGAATAATAGTCCGCAATAAATAAATTAATATAAATAATACTCATCTCAATAATGAATTCCAATTAAAATAATATTTATTAATTTGTTGTTGACCTTTCAAAGTTGCTTTAATTAAAAGAAAATGTTTTATCTAAATTATTTATTTGTTCGAAAAAAAAAAAAAAAAAAAAAGAAGCTATTTCACTTTATAAAAATCCAATGTTGTTTTTGTTACAAAATTGTTTTATTAAAATTATATTTTCTTACGAAAACTTTTAAATAAATGTTTTACAATTATATATTGATACATTTTAATACAATGTTTTGGTTTTCAAATATTTTTCTCTTCAGAAAAAAAATCTTGTTTGTTACTTATTTGCCGCGGTATTTGACCAAAAAGAAATTGGAGTTATCGCCCCTAACAAATGTCCCCGATATAACTTTTAAACGATACCTTCCCTCCTCATGCTAAGAATGGCTTTCGAAATAATAAGGTTATTATTTCAGCGCGATATAAAATATACATAAGAACCGTGTTTTCTTTTTTGTTTTTTTGTAATAACACAAGAATTGTTTAAACTAAAATAATTCTTCGAAATAACATAACTGTTTTATTTGATAATACATAAGTGTTTTATTTCTTTTATTTTGTTTCGTAATATCACAAAAAGTGTTAAAACTAAAGTATGTTTAACTAAATACATGGTTTTGTTTTTCGACAACAACTTAGCCAGCTAGGTAGGAAAATCGATTTTGCCCCTTTAAAAACAACAGTAAATAAGTGTAAATATTTTAAAAATATTATGCGGTCTGTAGTCTCGTTTTTTTTAACAGAATAAGCGCTTTCAAATAAGTGAAACACTAACACTTAGCCAGTTAGGTAGAAAACGGACACTTAGAAAATCGATTTTACTTTTTTAAAAGCAACAGTAAACAAGCAAAAATATTTTTAAAAAAATATTATGGGGGTATAGTCTCTTTTAATAACAACATCTCCTTCAAGAACGATCACAAAATGTGTTTTCAATAGATATTTATTCAATAAAGGACCAGTTTTCCTCCTTAGCAAAAAGGGACAAGTTTTCCGGGTATCAGTTTTACTATGATTTTGGTCCGAACGACATGTTCATTGCCGCACCTCCATTGAAAATAATTCCAGATAATAGGACCGAAGCGGACATTTTGGAGAGAAAAAATGTCGATGCCGCCTCTTATTAATTGGACAAGCGCAAAGCAATCCCCGCCAAAGCTATCGCCAATCAAAAAAAAAAAAAAAGACTTCTCGGTTTTGTCATTACTCCAAACGACCAAGAGCCAAAAGTGGGAGTGGAACAGCCAGAGGAAATACCATCCCTACATTTTCTTTCGTTTTTTTTTCTTTCTATAAATAAGACTTTCTCTTGACATTTTTTCCTATGAATTCTCTTCCCGCCCCTTCTTTATCCCTTTTTCACTTTTCTTATTTGCTATTTATTTATTACATGGTTAAAGACGAGTAAAATAGATGAAAAGTAAGAAAAAACGGGGGAAAAATAAGACCTGCGAATCTTCTTCAATCGCACAAATTCCTACAAGCGGTTTTCCTTTTTTTCTTTCCATTTCTTTCGTTTGTTCGCCTCAATAATTTTATTATTATTGAAAGTAGTCCATTGGCGGAGGCCTATGTACACATAAATAACACTGTGCAGTTGTGGTCGGGTATAAAGCAAATAACATCTTTAACACCGTGTTAATTAGGCGCGCAGGCCTCACTAAAAAGCTTCTAATAGAGGACCAAAAGAAGTGTGTGTGTGTGTGTGTGTGTGTGTGTGTGTCTGTATATATTTAAATGAGGGGGTTCACCAACAATGTGTATTTTTTAACATTATTTTATTATTCCATGTTTTGGTTTTTCATTGAAAATTACGTTTAGATCATTGTAATAATGTTTTTAAACCATTGAAATCGTTTTTGACGCGTTTCAGACGTTATGTGAAGTGTCCTCTTCAGAAAGTATTTAAAATGTAAAATATTTAGAGTATACTTAAGATGTGTTTCATGACAGCAACATTTCTGGCCAAAACCCGATTAAAAAGATTTTCTCTCTCTCTCTCTCTCTCTCTCTCTCTCTCTCTCTCTCACACACACACACACACATACACACACATACAGATTTTAACTTCTATGGATATATAGATAGATATTTTTACAAGGAAATCACCGCTTATCATGGCCTGAAAGCCACTCGAGAATAAGGGTTAATGAATGTGAGCTGGTAGCATCGTAATTGTCAATGGTGTAGATTGGGTATAACTTGGATTATTAAAAGGGACGGCTCAAAACTTGAAAGCAAAACTTGAAAGCTACTATATTGTAGTCAGCAGGGAAGTAGACCAATGGAACAGTGTTTTACAGGCGTCTGTGGAACACAGCGAGTGTTTCTTGTGGAAGTTTTTTTTAAAGGATGGACCATAGATTGGAGCTTAGATAAATGACAAAAAGTTCCAAAATACATGATGTTGACAATTTTTGTATTTTATTCCTGTCAATAACTGTAAGGGTCAATTGATGTAAGGGAATGAAATATAAAAATTGTCAACATCATGTATTTTGGAATATAACTTTTTGTCATTTATTCTATATATTGCTCTGTTATCACATTGAGCTTCTTGTATAAGGATTGATATATAATAATATATATATATATATATATATATATATATATATATATATATATAAACACACTTTTTATTTTTTTATTTTAATACATATTTTTTATTTTTTAACATGTATGTGTATATATATATATATATACACACACATGTAATATATATATATATGTGTGTGTGTGTGCAGAGAGAGAGAGAGAGAGAGAGAGAGAGAGAGAGAGAGAGAGAGAGAGAGAGAGAGAGAGAGAGAGAGAGAGTGTGAAGATGCAGGGCACTAAACAGAAAAAAAATCCTGAGTAGATCTAAACTGCTTTTAATAATGCCCGAATTTGCGAGATTTGGCTTTAAACGGTCGATCTGGGAACCACTTGGCAAGAATATGAAAGCGACCTTCCTTTGATGTAGGTTCGTTTTCGAATATAATCCTAATAATATATGATCACTGTTGTAATGGTTTGAGAAAGGAGTCGTAGTATTTTCGACGTGCAGCAGTTTTTCACCGAAGAAGAATCAGCGAAACGTTACGTAAAAAAAGGGAACGTTGAAAAAAAAAAAAAAAAAGAAAAAAAAAAAAAACAGGGCAAAAAAAAAAGGTGGAGAACATTATCTGTTAAGGGGTACTGGACTGAAGAGGAGTAAATAAAAGATTGTTTGTGACAATATGATTTTATTACTTTTATTGAACTATGTAGCACAATATTCCTTTTTAAGCTTTTTAGTACTTACCAATTTATCTCATTTAAGTACCTAAGTATTTATTGAAAAAGAACTAGATTTTTGAACTATCAAGAACATATCAGCGTTATCAAAACATATTTGTTGATTATATATATTTCTGGTTCCGTGGAAATTCCAATAGGCTTTTAATATTTAATAAATCATCAAAAAAACATTGAGTTAATAAAAATCCTTAATCCATTTGAATATACATATATAGGTTATATATCTATCTATCTACAATTATATAAATGCAACCTTGTTTCTGTGTGTGTGAGTTCATTCCTTATAGACTCCGAAAAGGTTTAGCAGATTTTCGTTAAAATTTACAGAAATTTAGTGTATAAGTTTGGGAGTGATTTTACTCAAGTTTTGTCTCAAAATACCCCTGATAATTACCGCCAATCGATAATTGAAACCAT
>NC_136500.1:16824635-16839635 GCF_053919585.1 Euprymna scolopes
TAAATATTTTTGTTTGCTCACTATATAAAAATGTAAACTTTTTTTTATTTTGCATTTTATTCACAAATACGTTTTGTTATAAATACGTTTTAAAAATAAATTTTGGTAATAAAACTTATTAAATAAAACGCTATTTTCAAATATTACACTCCTAAATTTCAAAGTTTTTCTTTTTTTGTTTTTATAAAAAAAAAATAAGTTATTAAAAAATTGTAAATAAAACGTATTCTTAAAAATACATTTCGTTTGTTTGCAAAAAATACAAAAAAAAAAACAACAACCCAAAAACGCAAACTTTTATTCAATCTGAAAAGTTTAAAAGGAGTAAATTTATATATTATTTTTATTATTCTGTAAAGTGTACACAATTTAAAAAATATTTTATTTTTAATTTGTGATTGATTATTTGCCTGTGTTATATATTTGAATATTTATTTGAATGTTTGTTTATTAGTTGATTAAATCTTTCCTTACATATTCGAATTTCTTTTACACGATATTAAAACAATGCGTAAAAGTTTTGAAGCAGCAGCACCCCCAATAGCCTCAGGCACGAGCCGCCACTGCATTTCAAATCGAATCTATTTCCAGTTGTTGGAAAGTTTTTTTTTTGTAATCGCTGTCTACTTTAGACCACTATCTTGTCTTTATATATATATATATATATATATATATATATATATATATATATATATATATATATATATATATATATATATATATATATATAAAGGCTTCCTTCAGTCTTGACAGACCATGGATACCCACTGAAAGGGTGCCTGCACGTGAAATTTGTGTGGCAAGAGTTGCGCAATCTCCAACCACGCATCTCCTGAGTCAACATTGTTGCATACCAGTGGCAAGTTGAGGTACAAGACGACTGGAAACAATGCCGAGATAAGCGGAGAGCACATACAGCGCCTAGAATTCCCAAATGGTCACCCATCTGGTATTAGCCAGGCTCAACGTTGCTTAACTTCGGTGATCTGACGAGAACTGGTGTGTCAACGTGATTATTCTATATATATATATATATATATATATATATATATATATATACACACACACACACACATGCCCGGGAGTTTGGAGATGTATGTTGAGCATAAAAAGCAGTTAATTTTTTAAAACTTTGACCCCTATTATGACCCCTTAACATTTATTGTTTTAGGCTCATATCAAGTTATTAGGTTAGATCCATGTCCAAGGAACCTATATCTAAAATTTCAAGTGTTTACACCCAAAATTGTCGGAGGAGTTTGGTAGAGTTCTCAAAGGTAAATTCATTGAACTTTGACCCCTTAACAGCCAAATTTCTGGCCGAAAACGGATTACAAAGATTTTCCTAAATCTCAATACCCTCTATATCAAATGTTGAGTTTAGTAGACTGAAAATTGACAGAGTTATTGCGTAGGAAACTGTACACAGACAGACAGACACACAGACATTTTACTTAAATTTTATTTAATAAATTAAGTGGTTTTCTTTGTAACGGTGTGGCCATTCTTTTGTTATTTGGGGAAATATCACCGCCCGCCGGTGATTCACAAAAAATGACATCACTAAAAGGACTTGACATCACTAAAAAGGAACTTTCGATCTGTGTTTACAGTATGGGTAAATTATTTAGAGTGAAATGAGTTTAGGAATTTATATCCAAAATTAAATATTATTTTTACTTGATAATTAATTAACTAAGTTATAACAAGTTTAATAGTAAAATGTAATGTACTTGCAATAACCCTTATCCCTGAGTGGCTTCCGGGCCTTGATAAGTGGTGATCACTGTGTAAAAAAAAAAAAAAAAAAAAAAAATCACCACAAATATCTATAATTACTTACGTTATATTAGAAACTGAGAACCTCCCTAAAATCTTTAAATATTGAATTTTTGGCATAAATTTTAAAATAAAATTGACATAATCTGGTAGCTGAGTGTCAAATAAATAATAATCTGTTGAAAATATTGACCCCCCCAAAAAACAAACAAACAAACGAAAAGATCCTCTACCAAACATTTATAAGAGCGATCGATTTACTAAGACTTTGTATTAGAAGCTGAGCACCGTTAAAAATCTTTAATTATTGAATTTTTTGCATTTTGGTTAAATTGGTTAGTTGGCAATCGCTGATAATCCACTAAAAAAATTGAAAAAGAAAGTCGAAATTAAAAAGAATGGTACTCTTGCAGAATTTGACTCGAATCCTCGGGATTTTCCGTCAATTGTGGTCAGGGCTCGACCGGCAGTCACACAATTAAGACGAGAATTGTTCAAATGTTGAAACACTAAATCGACAAAAATAAATTGTACATTCTCTTGAAAAAAAAACACCCAAACTTTTCAGTACTTTCACCTAACAATTTACAATTTTCATAAAACGCATTTATCTTTTCTTATTAAAATAATTCTGTTTGCAAAAAACAAAAAAAAACAAAAGCAAAAAACAAACAAAGAAAACAACAATAAAAACGTTTACTACCAATTTTCTTAAAAAAACAAACACAACAAGTAAGTTTTCTTGAAAAAATCCTTTCACCGAACAATTTACGGTAAAAAATTCATTTTTTCTTGAAAAAAAAAAAAAACAACAACTTTTGTTGATAAAAAATTGCAAAAACAAAAAAAATAATAAAAAAATAATAATAAAAGTAAATAAATAATACAAAATGCAACTTTCCTTGAGAAAATAAATGAATAAATTAATTAATTAAAAAAATATATATTCAGTAAATTTACAGTAGGTTTTTGATATTTTTTATTTATTGTATTTCTATTTATTTCCGGTTTGTTTGTTTTGAAATTCGTTTGCGTCTGTTACTTTGCTCGGCTTAATCCGGTTACTGCCGATCGAGCCCGAACTATAATTGACAAAAAAATCTCTAAGATCCGGGTCAAATTCTGCAAGAACGAACGAACCCCCCCCCCCCACACACACACAGTGTTCGTTGTACACAACCTATAAAAAGGGCGTTTCTTCGTTATTGTACTCATATTGGCCAGCCGAAAAGTTGATATTTAATTTAAAAAAAACTATAACTAACATTTTTTGTCAATTTCAACAATAAGCAATGTTATCTACCTAATTGTCACGTCACAATTATTTTGGTCTTCCATAATTACACGAAAAAAGGATTTCAGCTGTGTTTGTTTTGTCACGTGACATGTGACGTAAGCACAAGGGAAATAGCTAAAATTTCAAATTTCTCCGAAAACTATTTTCTTTAATAATTAATTTTTACCTTGTCGATTTCCGAATTTCGCTACAATAACGAAGACGCACCAAAATGTTTACGAATATTCTCATTAATACTTGAAAGCAATATATTTTCTTTGAATAAAAGCAACAGTTTACTAAACTATTTTCATTTTTTATAACTTATCCTACACATTTTTACATTCTTTTCTTCTTTCTTCCTTCTGAACTATCATCGGTCTGTTGTTGGTTTATTCTTTAATCAGTTTTCTTTTCAATTTTTCTATCGATTCATTTTGGATACACTTTCATACAAAAAGAAAATCGGCTAAATTTAATTTTTTAATTTACGAGATTTTCCAGTGCGTGCTCACACATATGTCCATAATAAAATTAAACCCTTATGCTTTCCCCTCTGTCAACCCCAAGAAGAACGGGCAGTGAACGTGCATTGCATGATTTAAACGGATATAAGATTTTAATTTAAGATATTGCACTTCACAATTCACTTGGCGTTGTGTGACTTACATCTACACCCTGATTGCTTTTCACATGAACAAGTATATGTTGCGTGTTCCACAGTCAGAAAATTAAACATTCTCTACATCTGCACAGAATATTGTGTATTCACAAATATTGAGAACATAAAGATAAAAAAAACATACATTTTGTCTTTTTTATTTTTTGCGTTCCATTTTAACAATCTGAACCACAGCAACGCGGTGCTTGGTGTGCGGAAAATTTTTCGAGATCTCTTTCGGCTATCATCTCGTCAGGAAAAAAATCGATAGCATACAAAACAACATTATTGGCGAAATTAAAGCGCACTACGGGGGAATTTGGATGTGCCAAAAATTAAAAAAAAAAACGATTAAAAGAAAAATTTAATCTGTAAATACGGCGTTTAAAAGCGACTAAAACTTGGCACAACGAGGGAGAAAAAAAAAAAACGAGGGAGAAAAAAAAAAAAAGAGGGAGAAAAAAAAAAAACGAGGGAGAAAAAAAAAAAAAACGAGGGAGAAAAAAAAAAAAACGAGGGAGAAAAAAAAACGAGGGAGAAAAAAAAAACGAGGGAGAAAAAAAAAAAAAACGAGGGAGAAAAAAAAAAAAAACGAGGGAGAAAAAAAAAACGAGGGAGAAAAAAAAAAAAAAACGAGGGAGAAAAAAAAAAAAAAACGAGGGAGAAAAAAAAAAAACGAGGGAGAAAAAAAAAAAAACGAGGGAGAAAAAAAAAAACGAGGGAGAAAAAAAAAAAAACGAGGGAGAAAAAAAAAAAAACGAGGGAGAAAAAAAAAAACGAGGGAGAAAAGGGTAAAAATTCCCAAATAGAAATAATGTTTTCGTTGTCTCCTTTTGCCGGCATAAAGAAGATTTTCGAACCGCAATAGCGATATACTCCCAAATCTTTAAATGTTTTTTAGAGTCTGCTCTGTGTAACACCTCGAACCACTATTTTATATTTATCAGCACAGCATGGATTGTCGACCAAATGCTGGCCAATAGTAGCGTCCAAGGCTACGGAAGAAGGTAGACTTCCGAACCCTACTCTCACCTGCCTGATTTTAGATGGAACGTGCTGGTTTATACGAGTTAGCAAATGCAAAGATGTTCGCCCAACATAACCAGCATCGCAATGGCATTTAAATTGATAAACAATATTACTATTTTGGGTGTAAGGCAAACTATCTTTGCGAAAAGAAAGAAAAGCAGATCTCGTAGTGTATACCAAACGCAAGGAAACAGAGTAGAAGCACTTATAAACACTTCTAACAATCTGTTTTCACAATTTAATACTCTTATCCCCAATCCACGGTAATTTTAAATAAACCGGGTACTTCACAGCCCAAGCATTTTAGGGGATTTAAAATCATCAACCTTCTTGCCAATGCAGTCTTCAATAAGGTCTAATGGATAACCATTATTGATAAATATTTCTCTGATCTTATCAAGTTTGGAGTCTAATCTATTAGGTGAACATATCATGAGAGCTCTATGTACCAGCGTATTAATTAAGCCGACCTTACGTGATTTGTGTACAAAGGACGACCAGTTCACACATAAGCCAGTAAAAGTGGGCTTCCTATAAATGGTAGTGAGAAAGCCATCTCTTGAACGTTCAGCAAGAACATCCAAGAAGGGGAGAGAATTGTCCATCTCACTTTTCATAGTGAACTTAAGAGCCACATGCGAGATTGGTTGATGTAGCATACCGATATAGCAACACTCCTTTTTTTTGCTCAACATACACCTCCTAACAACCGGGAAACGCCGGGATGAAATACTAGTCTATCTATCTATCTATCTATCTATCTATCTATCTATCTATCTATCTATACTCCTATAAATTCGTTTTTCTTTTGTTTGTATTGATATTCATATTAAAAACCCTCTTTTCTTTTTATTTAAAAAGAAAATACAATTTTCTTATATATGGATTGTGGAATTGCAATCACTAGCAAAAGATCTAGCTAATTTGCATATTCTTTTAAACATTCATTTTAATTAAATCCCTATTTTTTTCTTCAGTTTTCTTATTCAGAGATAGGGCAAGCTTTTTCATCGGTTTGGGTCGAAAATCTTTAGTTACCAATGTATGTATGTATGTATGTATGTATGTATGTATGTATGTATGTCTGCCTAAAACTTTCTACAGAGGCGACGGATTTTATCAAGATCAATATCGTTTTAAAGTTCGATCTTTCACACGACAAATATTGAAAAATTGGCTAAAAGCATTAATATCCTCACCTTCAACTAGGCACTTTTCTACAGGGGGGGGGGCGCTTTTTCGTCGATATTTTCGAAAGTCATCTCTTCTTTCGATTGTCTAGCTTTAATTTAAACCTACGTCACTTTCAGTTTGGCGGTGGTCGTAACAGCAATGACGTCAGGGTTTTTTTCCCGTTTTTTTTCCTTTGCGCTACGGGTTCGAACCTACCTTCCTGTTACCACTTTTTTTTTTTTTTTTGCTCAACATACACCTCCAAACACCCTGGCAACGCCAGGCTGAAATGCTAGTATATCTATAAAAGTGGACGTGTCTGTGTGTCTGTGTGTGTACATTTCCCTACGCAATAACTCTGTCAATTTTCAGTCTACAGACTCAAAATTTGATATACAGGGTACTGAGATTTGGGAAAATCTTTGTAATCTGTTTTCGGCCAGAAAATTTGCTGTTAAGGGGTCAAAGTTACACGATTTGACCTTTGAGAACTCTACCAAACTCCTCCGGCAATTTTGGAGTCTAAACACTTGAAATTTTAGATATAAGTTCCTTTGACATGGATCTTACCTAATAACTTGATATGAGCCCAAAACAATAAATGTTAAGGGGCCATAATAGGGGTCAAAGTTAAAAAAATTGACCGTTTTTTTTGCTCAACATACACCTCCAAATACCCGGGCAACGTCGGGCTGAAATGCTAGTACTCCTGCAAATCTGTTTCTTTTTCTATTGATATTCACATTAAAAACCTTTTATTCTTTTTATTTAAAAAGAAAATACGACTTTGTTACATACGGATCTCGGAATTGCATTCACGAGCAAAAGATCTAGCTAATTTGCATATTCTTTTAAGCATACATTTCAATAGTTTTTTCGGTTTTCTTATTTGGTGATCATCTTTAGTTAACTATTACATGTAATTATATTCATGCAGATATTCTATATGATTTATCCTTTCGTAATATATTAAAATAATATATTTTATAGTAAACACAAATCTCTTTCCATATATATTTATGTATGCATACATATATTTATTTAAAAAAATGCCTACGAAACTCCTCTGTTAGTTTTTGGTCTGCAGACATGAAACTTCACATAAAGTGTTCAAACCGATTCGAAACTTTATATTTATGTTTTAGCCCGGGGTAATCGGTACAAAAGTGTAAAAAAAAAAAAAAAAAAAAAATGAAATTTGTCAGGTGAAGGTCGAACGACGGCATTACGAATATGCATGTATAACGTAGTAGCTGTGGGTTCATGTTTTAATTTTCAGCCTTGCAGCAAACATGTCTTCATAGATCAGGCATTAACGGCAGAGGAGAAAGTAAATATAAATGTCTTGGTTTCGATTCTCATTGTTGTAGCGCACGAGTCATTTTTTAAAAACTTTTAAATCATTACTATGTATTGGGTCACATATATTATAATAATAAATACGAAATCTGCATTAATCAAAATATCATATTTAAGCGTATTTTACGACGGGGCAATTCCGCGCGCCCTGTTAGCATATATATATATATATATATATATATATATATATATATATATATATCGAAAAATCGGACTTTGTATAGGAAAAAATGCCAAAAACGATTCCTTTAATTATCATTTTTTATTTGATTTTGGTTCAATAAAAATCTTCCACTGCTGGTAGTAATAATGAAATAATCAATATTTATTGATTTTAACTTCCAGTAAAGACTAAAATCTATAGATCACCCCACCTCACAAGTGTGCTTTTACGTTTTAGAAAATATATGCATATTGAAGCATTATTTTATGGTAATTGGGGTAAAATAACTATTTTATAGTGAAATATTTAGATATTTATAAAGAATCGGACTAGAGAATTTAGTATGGAATCGGTAATTGTATCGGAACCGGTAAAAATATTTGAACTGTCCCATCACTAATATATATATATATATATATATATATATATATATATATATATATATATATATATATATATATATAGTAATTTATAAAATATATATTCACATAAGCCTGAAGAGTCCTAGAGCGGATGAAACGTGGAATATTCAGTGTAGCTTAATCGCCATATATATTTTATAAATTACTAACTAGCTCTACCTACGTATTGAGCACTTTTGAAGTAAATACTTAAAGTTTACGCATAAATCTATACTTTCGTATATTAATTTTATGTGAGTAAATTAAGTAATTATATATATATATATATATATATATATATATATATATATATATATGTATGTATCTGTGTGTGTGTGTGTGTGTGAACTGGTAAATCTTAGCAACAGAATATATCCTGCTGTTCACATGGTAATTGTTTTTTCGTACCATGCTGTTCACAGGGTTTTTGTTTCATCGCAACACATACAAAATCATCTCTATTTTTGCTTTCTCTCTCTCCCACCCTCTCTCTCTCATACACACACTTCACCTTATTAATATATCATGTTTATTATTATATAGAATATTTCGATGTTCATCCTTTGCATTCAAATATTTCAAGGTTGTTTCATTTCTATGAATACACGTGTGTGTGTATGCGTGCGTGTGTAACACCTACACCTTGTAGACAAGGATTAAAATTACTCTCTTGATAGAAAAAAGAATCCGACACAAAAAAATCCAATCACTTTTTACCACTTTGAAGTTCTTTACGGTATTTTAAGAAATAACTTCAAATAGAGCGGCATAAAAATATAAAAGCGACAAACTATTAATATGATGTTGATGCATTGAATTTGTTTTTATAATTGAAAAATGAATCGACCAAATTATTATTGACTAATTTAATGTCTGCCATAAAAAAGATGAGATATTTTAACTTAATAATCTATTAGCGAACCTAAAAAATATCAAATGCCTCGAAATACTGACGACCCATAATTCGCTGACGTTTTCCAAGATTTACGACACCTTGAAATTCATTCGATGACTTTCCTTTGTTCTTTTGTGTTTGAAAATATCTCTACTTATATATTAAAAGACACTTTGCTCGCGCGTGTGTGTAAGTAAGTTTTTTATGGACTCCGAAACGACTGGGCTGACTTTTTGAAATTTCACACAAATGTGTTTAAAAATCTTCTTAAGTAGTTTTTGTATCGGAATAGCCCCCAATAAATATAAAAAAAAAATCGATAATCGAAAAAAATCTGATTAAAGAAGAAACAGTTGATTTTGAATAAATTTAACACCCTGATACAGCCTAACATTACAAGAGCATTTGAGAAATTTTATCACTGAACAAGCAGAAAGGCCCGGCGTAATTAATCAACAGTAGGTTTTTTAATAAGACATGGGCGCGTTCCAAATGTAAAGCCCCGACTAAAGCAGGCTGTCAATCGATTTGATTAGAAAATGAGCGATTTCGCTGATTTCGATCACAATAAAAGTATTGGAAATCGTCGGGTCTCCCTGCTAGTTAGAAAAAAAGGTATGTACCGAAATGAATATTATAATACATGGACATTTACTCACATTTTAAAGCAAGTAATTTAGTTTTATCTGATAGTTAAAGTAATTTCAAATTAAAAAAATAAAATGGATATTTTTAAGGGTTTCAGCTACGTTTGTTTACTTTTTTGGTTCTCTTGTAGGAGACATCCCCCTGAACTACTTTTGCTTTTTCTCGCTCACATGCCCCCATTCTGAATTCGTAGCAGCGGGCCGATATCAGTGGATTTTTGTTTTTCTGCCAAAACAGTCATTAACAATGTTTGTTTTTTTTTTTTTTTATAATCTTTAACCAATTTCACGTTGATATAAATTATTGCTCAATAAAAATATTTAAATTAAAAACAAAAATGATTTTTCTCATTTCGGATTATTTAATCAATTTAAAAAATGCCATTTTTTATTTGATTACTAAATTTAAAAAGTTATTCTAGCAAATTATCTAACAATTTGATAAATAAAAATATCGTAAAAAGTGAATTTAATTTGAAAATGCTATGCAAAAATATAGGTTTTTAAATTTAGTAATCGAGTAATAAATGGGATTTTTACTTGATTTAATAATTCGAAATAAGAAAAATGATTTTTATTTTATATTTTATTGTGCAATAATTTAGATCGGTTTGAAATGGTTAAACATAAAAAAAATCAAACATTGTCAATGACTGTTTTGGTAGAAAAAAAGTCCACTGATATCAGCTCGCTGCTACGAATTCAGAATAGTGACATGTGAACGAGATAAGCGAAGTTAGTTCACGAGAACCAGTTTCTTTTATCTACTAACGAGTGACCGCTTATCAAAACCCAAAAGCTACTCGAGGATTTGTTATGAGGACAGTGAGACAACAACGTATGGATTGGTAACCATGGTTGCCACTGATCAGAATTTAATTAAGAAGACGGCTCGAAAAGAATTTGTTTACATTGAACTTGAAAAGAAACATGCTGGGAAGCAGCGCTGTGATATTGCGTTCCAGAGATGAGTAGTTTTTAAAACGAAACTTTACACCTGGAAGTTTTATTTACAAAGAGGAAGGAAGAAAAAATTACAATGGTTGTTGATAGATGAGTTTGTATTGTGAGTGTTTAACAAGGGGAACTAGAAATTGGGGCCCAGTTGAGCACCAATCATGAAATTAATGATTTTGCTGAGAAAGACTAGGGACGTTTCTTTGTTAAGAAAGGAGCTGTAGAGACGAGAAGGAGATACTCCTACTAGATTTCGAAGTCGGTTTTGTACTTTATCAAAGGCGGAAAGAATGCTGTAGGCACCTGGTTTCTTATCTCAATCGGAAGAGCTCTTTCAACTCAGAAATTGAACTTGCACATTCATTTTCCAACTCTGAAAATAAGCTTTGCAAGTAAGATTAAACAAAGCGACAATAAAATCAACAACAAAACGGAGCAAATAGAATTATGCAAAAGACAGGAACAGACCGAATTTGACAACGAATTAATAACACATAGCAATAATGCACGTGAGGCGTTCAAAAACGTAATGCCTCCTATTTTTTATTCCGCCAAGATGGACCAGAAGGGCTGTTTTAATGACTGAAATTTATGCATTAAAAGTTTCATTGCTCTGTTGTAGATATTGACAGTGTGAAACTCTAAGAAAACATTCTCTGTCATGAACTTGCATCATAAGCAGAGATGCGTTATTGAATTCCTCCATACAGAAAAATGAACCGATCAACATTCAAACGTTACAAAGCCGATGTGGTTGATGTCAGCACAGTTACGAGATGAGTTCGTCGATTTCAAATTGGTGACAGAAACGTGACAAAGTACGCCCCGAACTTTTACAAACGAAGCATCAAAAGATGCTGGAAAAAGTGCATTGAGAATGGTGGTGACTATGTAGAAAAATAAATTTTGGAGCATAAAGGTCGCTCGTTTTAATTGTACCTACTTTCTTCGAAGCTTTTCAAAGTTTTAGATTTTTTTGATTAAAAAATTGTAGGACTTACTTTTGAAACGACTCTCTTATGAAGTTTACATTTTAGTGTCAATAAATTATCAGGTTGATAAGAAAGTTCTTGCGATTTTTAAATTTTAAATTCAGATGAATCTCGGTTCGAACAAAAATTTATGGATCGAAATAAGCACCATAGGTTTTTGAAGCATTTTTCACGCAGAAAGTTGTCGAGATGCTTGAAAAAGTGCCAGTCTAGTCAGTAGATGAGAGGTTTGGAGAGTATGGCGGATGAGGCAGAGTTTCGAAGCCCAATTCATTCAACTTCTGCAGGGTTGGTTTAGCAACATACATTCGAGCATTTTCGTGGAGGATAATTGGGCCTTTTCTGTTGACTAATGTTGGGTGTTGTTGTTGAAGTTTCTGATGCATTTCATCCATTTGTTGACAGTACTTCTTTGTCGTAATGGTTTCGTCTGCATTAAAAAAAACCTGATAATCAAACATATGATGAAACCAGTTACAGACAATCAAACAGACAGCATGACCTTCTTTTAGTGCAACTCTGGCTTCGGGAAGTGTCGTGGAGCTTCGTCGGCGTTTAACTACTGCGAGTATCGCCGGTTGTCGTAAAGAACCAACTTTTTATCGCAAGTCACAACCCGGTCGAGAATTAGATCCTTCTTGAATTATAATTATATATATTTATATATATGTATTTATATATTAAATAAGATATGGGTAGTTATTTTTGTGTGCATCCGTTAGAAGCGCTGAGTAAAATTTAAATAATAAAACATGTATAAATACATTTGAAGCCAAAACAGCAACGCGAAATTTTTTTATAAAATAAACAGGTGTTTATTCTTAAAGAAATATGTTTCGGAATATATTTCTTTAAAAATAAACACCTGTTTATTTTATAAAAAAAATTTCGCCTTGCAGTTTTGGCTTCAAATGTATTTATACATATTTTATTCTTTAAATAAGATATGTGTTACATTGAACACTTTAAAGCCAAATAGCTGCAACGCGAATTTTTTTTTTACCTTTATAAAATAAACGAATGTCTATTTTTAAAGAAATATATTTCGGAACATATCTCTTTAAAAATAAACACCTGTTTATTTTATAAAAAATTTCGCGTTGCAGTTTTGGCTTAAAATGTATTTATACATGTTTTATTCTTTAAATAAAATATGTGTTATATTGAACTCTTTTAAGCCAAATAGCTGCAACGCGAATTTTGTTTTTACCTTTATAAAATAAACAAATGTGTATTATTAAAGAAATATATTTCGGAGATATACACTCCTTTTTCAATCTATATATATGTTTATATTTTTTTTTTCCTTTTATTCTTCGCCATGGTGTTGAATAGGAGAAATTGAGTTGAGTCCACATGATGTTAGCTGCGGATTTTCTGTAGTCGGATAAATACGCGTAGTCGCCCGTGGTTTGAAAATTTGGGTTGGTTATCCATTAAAAGGCGTTGAGTGAAATTTGAAAATAAAATGGTTATATAAAGTGTAAGTTGACTTAACGTGTTACTTTTGCAAATGCGTATATATATATATATATATATATATATATATATATATATATATATATATATATATTGTAGCAGAATTAGCAGTAACCAAAATGAGAAATAGAGCTTACCTCGGATACGTCTGTTTTGGGTTGAGCGAAAGAGAGATTTCCAAGATGGCGTCCATGGGCTTTTATTAGCGTTTACCCAATGTGATTATCGTTGAATCACGTCTGCTCTCGCGAGATTATGCAAATATGTCGTTCCCGGCCGCTATAAAGGCAGGACACTGGAAAGGAGAGGGGGCGTTCTGTACATTGTGTGTAGGTGATTCTGGCGAGTAGATTGTGCTTGTTACGACCCACATGTCTGCGAGAGGCGAGTTTTTGTTCCGTCTATTTTTTAGTTGTATTTTTTTTGTTTTGCCTACTACATTTTTGTTTCAAGCTATTTCGGCCCGACTATGGCGAAGGTGCGGATAAGCAGCGATATTATCAAGCCGTTCTCTGGCGAGGGAGACGTTGTAGCCTGGCTGAAAAAAGTGAGACTTTAAAATAAGGACGCAAAGATTTTTTTTTTGAATTCCAAGAGTCCGAATCGGAGTCGGACCTTATACCTCTCGACTCTTAACTGTGGTTCTAACGTCGCTACGTTATCGATTGTTAAAATTTAACTTTTTTGGAGCACTGATGACAAATTAGAATTCGCAATTCTATTCATGGTCAAATAAAACTGGTTACTGCTAATTCTGCTATATATATATATATATATATATATATATATATATATATATATATATACGTTAAAGTCGGTATATTTTTTAACTATTTCTTATCTACCTGACGATAGCTCGAATCATAACAACTAAAGCTGATTTCGATACTGATTTGAAAAGATTAAAAAATGACCATGAGCTAGAATCGAAACCAAAACAGTTAGCGTTCTAGATGCATCTCCTACCGATGTAGCTATCGAGAGATAGGTAAGAAAAATTTAGTATTAAACGACTTGAAGAAATGAATTGAGTTTGAGCATGCGTAGGAAGAAGTAAAAACATGTCGGCAAGTTTAAATGAACATTTTGCATTTCAACTTGCCGATATATGTCAGAACGCGCTATCATCCACCTAAAGGAACATTTTACTTATTATAAACCATCCTTGGTGTATGATTACTATTTGTTGTTGGTTTCCGTGTTATGCGACCAGTAGTTTAAGAGTTTATCGGTTAAATATTGACACACATACCGGCACCTAGCCACACAGCTACTGTTTTATTAATATAGAATATTATCTTTATTTGTATATTATAGAAATATTATTGTTTTTATATAGATTAAAATAAATTTATTTTGTCAACTAATTTACATACCTGTTTGTGATATGTACAGACACAAGTTTGTAAATAAATTTCACCGCTAAAGAAAAGAGATTCATTATGCGATGCGTTAAAATATTAAAGGGCTGTGGAATACACAATTAGAGTGATAGTTGGTGATAAAAATACATATATCGTCGAAAAGAAATTTTCAGCTAATTATCAATTGTAGTTTATTAAAACAATTAAAATATTTTTTATTCTAAATTCCAGAACTAAAGTATATTTTAGTAGGTGTTTTATGTTTTTAAAGTATATAGGAAACACAGTTTAGGAGAAGCAGACGTTTATCAGCTCATAATCTGTTTGAAATGTTCAAAGTAACCATTTTTTTTTAATTAACTAGATAAGTTACGCATCTCTGGCACCCTCCCTTAATCTTTGTCGCTCTTAGCTGTGAATTTATCTCAGACTATATTGATATTGTCTCTTGTAAGCATTTATAGAGAAATACTCGTTTTCTCAATGTAGCCATCAATTGTACATACGTGTGCATTTCCATACCACCAACGCGTACGCAAATTAGATGGAAGAAAAGCAAAATGTTTTATACAATAACTAGCAGGCCGCCCGGCGTTGCCCGGTCGTAAAATACGCATATATATTATATATTATTTTTTTTTAATCTTTTAAAAATCTGTGTTTAATTTGATTGATATTTTTTTGTTTTGTAATTTTCTAGAAATATTTGTGTTGATTTATATCTGAAAATTTTTTTTTGTTGGACTTTAATTCATTTTTTCTACTTACTTCCTCTAAATTAAAATTATTTTATAAATTGAAAAATTAATGTAAAGATTGCAATTT
>NC_136500.1:16842135-16857135 GCF_053919585.1 Euprymna scolopes
ATATATATATATATATATATATATATATATATATATAGTCAACCACAGACAGACTGTTTAGATGTATCACAGCTCTTCAGTGGTACTAGAGTAGCACGCATTTCTAGTCCGGAATCTAACCAACAACCACCGGGTTGATAGTCGGTAGTGCTATCTATCAGGTTATTTAGACAGGCGCAATGATGCCTAAGAATATTTTTTATATAAACATAGCCCCCTCATATATATATATATATATATATATATATATATATATATATATATATATATATATATATATATATATATATATATATATATATATATATATATATATATAGGGTGTCCCAAAAGTCGCACATCATCTAGGTTTTTATAAAAATAAATATAATATCTATTTTCTTGTTCATTAGCTCAGCAGATGGACAATTCTAGTACACATTTGAGATGTTCCCGAAGACAAAAATGCCAGGAGGGACAGATCTGGTGAGTGGAGTAGCCACTCCACGAAGATCAGTATATGGTGTGCAACTTCTGAGACACCCTGTATATATATATATATATATATATATATATATATATATATATATATATATATATATATATATATATATATATATATATATATATATAAGAGGTATATGTCTATCTGGTATATGCGGTAAAAAGCAAGGATAAAAAGTGCTCAATTCGTTAGTAAAACCAAACATGATTTTATTTATTATTTTTAATTATTATAACCTCAAGGGCATTAACTTAATTCATTAAAAATTGTTTCAAGAGACAGGATAAAACATTATCCGTCCATATCGTCAGATGATTCAAGTTAAAATAAGAATAAAAATGAAAGATGTGATTTTTGTGATTACATATGGATATAAAAACCAAGAGAATGGAAGTATGAGAGGGAAAGGGGAGAAGGGAAAAAGGAAAAAATAAAAAGAGAGGCGGGAAAACGAATAAAAAAGTAAAAATTGAATAAAACATTACAAAGATAAGACAGGGCAAGAAAGGGGGGGTGGAGAAGAAGACGAAAAGAAAAGAAAGAATGGAAATAGATTATTGAGCGTGTCAAAAAATGTTTGTTGAGTTCTGGATAATGATTTGCACGTGTCTCAAGGCCGAAACGCACCTGCGAACATGTTTAGGGATGCACTGAGGAATAATCTTATGTTGCTGGAAATTGATGGGCATAATTGGAAATCACCGAAGAAAAGTAATCATATAAGATTGCAGAAAGTTTCAGGAAAAACCTGTTAAACATGCAGTACTGAAACATGCTCTTAGTAAACAGGATGAATACGCAGTTGCTAATGTCTTTCAACAAGAACTGAAATACGCAATTTGTCTAAAGCTGCTTTGCTGAACCATATCACGTTACATAATGTTACACAAGACTAACAATTTTATTAAGATGTGTTGCTATCAAGACCACACACTTGAATGCTTACTAAACACTATCCTTGAGTGTCTTAGATCTCTTTGTACACGGATTTGTCAGGTTAACCTGGCACGAGGATACTTTTCCCTACAACTAAACCCTCACTAAATAGTCCAAATAACATAGCAAACTAAATATTAAAACAATAGTACAAAAAATGATTACCTACGTATATGCTATCCCTGCTATTGTATCTTCTTTTAATTATTATTTACCATTTCATTATATTCTTTCATTCTCAGTTCATATCTAAATGCCATTAAGCCAAATTTTTTCTATATTTGCATTCTGGTTTCCCTCTTCTTCTAATGAGAAGCATTTAGCTCCGAAATACCATGGTCTAAAGAGTGTTTTTTTTTCTTAATTTTTCCCATTAATTTTTCCTTATTGTTCTGATTTTATAATAAAGTTAAATATAACTTTTATTCTTTATCTTTCATTTTAATTTCATTGTTTGCTCCTCTTTATAATGTTAAGCTTTTTTTAAAATCTTAATAAGCTTTGCTTTATTAAAGATGTACTTTTTAATAACATATATATATATATAGAGAGAGAGAGAGAGAAAGAAGGAGAGAGAGATAGAAAAAGAGGGAGAGAGAGGAGAGAAAGAGGGACTACTTGGCTTTTAATAAATAATAATAATAATAATAATAATAATAAAATACTACTACTACTACTACTACTACTACTACTACTACTAACAATAATAATAAAGATCGTTATGATATTAAATTTGAAAATGTGTATTCGTGATAGAATAAATAATTTATTGAATAAATTATTGAAAATGCTATTAAATTTCATTAAATACTCTGATTTTTAGTGATTCAAACTAATCGAACACGTTGGGTTGTTTATAAAAAAATATTTACCTAGTTTTTAATACTAGATATATCAGCTAAATTTAAGCAATGGCTATTTTCCCGTGGTTGTACTCATAATTGTTGAAGAGAATGCTGCCTGGCAAGGTTAAAAGGCCAGATAATTCAAGATGTAGGAACAGAATATTATAAAGGGATCCGGATGATGAATCGCGTTATCAGAAAAGGTGTGGGGAAGAATTGTTAAGTAATCAATTCCAGGCTGGGAAGCGAGTCGTAAAAATTTAGGACAATGTGGCTGTAAACAAAAATAAATGAAAGTCTCTCAATCATATTGAAGCGATTTTTTCTTTTTAAATTACGATTAAGTTTTGTTCTGCCGGAAAGAGTTTTTAAAATTGATTATTTAGTCTTCATGAAACCTTTCTCATCGTTAACCTGCAGGATTACAGGTTTTACCACCGACGGCGTTTGCATATGAAGTTGGGGAAGGTTTGGTCAAGAACACGCCAACGAATTTCACAGAAGCAACATTGCGTCTTTCACTCCATTAATTTACGGTTCTGCACCTGACACGTCTTTGCTTGTCACACACAGAGACAAAGGCGACTAGAGAAGGACGGATTCTGATGCCGACACTTCTTGGATTTATTTTCCTGAGTTTTGTTAGGGTAGATTTTAAGTGGGTTCTGTTGTTATAGCTCTTACTTTCTTCTGTAATCTTTGTCATTTTGTTTTCGATAGGAAATAGCGTCATTTTACAGATTATCCCGTTGAAGCCTTTGCGAGTTACATTAAAATCCTTCTCCCTCTCCGATTTACTATATTTTTATTTTTTTAATCCATTCAAGGGGTTTAGTTCAAATCCAATCGCTTTATTTGACGTTATAGAAGTTTATCGTTGCCTTTCAGTGAGCCAAATACTCAAGCGGAGACGAACGCTTCAAAAGTTTGTTTGTTTTAAGATCGGTCGAACGGGTCGAGAGATTATCCTATTGAGTGTGTTTTAGTGGCGGCCATTTTTATTTCTTCGATTTGTGAGACGACGGCCATATTGGCGTTATTTGGAATTTTAATACCCTTTGACTTAATTGGATAAGGGTTGAGGATGAATATGCTGTTATATTGGCTGGGGTGGCGTTGATGTTGGGGATTGCTGCAAGGATTGGGGTGGTCAAAGGTAATTGGGTTCATTCATTTGTTTCTTTCGTGACTGCGTGTGTGAAAGGAAGGGGCCGACGGTGGAGATATTAATGAGAAAAATATGAGATACAACCTGGAGGTTAAACGGTTTTCAACCAGACATGGGTCAAAAGGAAAGATAGAAATAGAAAGAGAGGGGGGGACGTATTCGGCCGAGGATGCGACTGTCGTATGACCGTATGGGTCGATGGCTGTTTCGCTCTGTTGCAACAACCTCAGAGAGGTTAACTGTTTAACGACCCGGATTGACTACCTGGGTGTTCCAAGTTCGAATCCAGTTCGTTCCATAAAAATCACTTTCACTTAGGATGTTGCCAATCTTCATAAGACTCTTCTTGTAGTTACTTGATGTCCTTTTAAAAAGAATTCTAACTTAAAAGATATCGTGGAAACGAATGCCAACAATAAGCATCTACTTCATACGAAATGAATGAATGATACGCAACAACAGCAACAACCTCAAAGCCCACATGTAGATCCTGGCCACACGTGTATTTCCAAAGCCATAAACCTCTAATTAACAGTTCTATTGTTGATTTAACATATTTGTCGATCCAAACAACTTCCGGTTTTGAAACTCCTTGGAAGAAATACTGAAAGTAAAAATGTTTTTGTGGTATTAATACCACAAGCAGTCTTACCTCGAAGAAACAGAAGGTGTGCTCTCTCTGCTATCGGCGCGTGAAAATCAGAAGAATAAAATAAAAAAAAAAGCAACAAAAAAACGCAAGAGGTGTGACTTGTTTTATGGAGAAGAACGCGAGAAACTCCGTGATCACAATTTATTGATTTTGTTTTGTTCTTCCTTATGAAACCAATTTTTAATTTTTAATTCTAAATTATTAACCATCTTACTTAATATTAAAATAGCTCTAGGATATATATATATATATATATATATATATATATATATATATATATATATATATATATATATATATATATATATAGCTATCGAGCTTATTATATATCGATATTACAACGAGCACTGTTTTCTTTTCTTTTATTTTAATTGTATTATTGAATGTACGAATATATTAAAATATTCTCTGCTCTTTAGACTCTTGCTCTAATCCCCTAAGTATATATGAGAATGCGCGTGTGAGGACAGTTCTCTACCTATATACGCAACGAACTTTTGATCTATTAATTTGAAATTTGGTATAAATGGTATTCAGACATGTGAAAAACTTTTTAATCGGTTTTCACCCGGAAAAAGGGTCAAAATTAAAAAAATTGGTTCATTTGTCGAATGGAATTTTGTGCTGTTGTGTAAATAATTTTAATTAGAAGTGAACTGATTCGCTTAACGCAAAGTTGGAACCTAATTGAAGAAAACTGCGAAGATGGGCGAATTAAGTGGACACTTGAGAATGGATCAGCGATTTCCCCTTCGAGTATATTATGCAAACGTAATATCAGGAGACAATAGAAAAGTGACAAGGAAAGAAAGAAATAAGGAAATGAAGAAAAGAAAGAAGAAAACAAAGATCATACTGAATTAAGATGGCCCTTTCCTGTTTATTCATAAGGCGAAAGGTGAAATTGAGTTTAATTTGGTTGCAAATAGGATTAATTAGTTAGAATAATGGGCGGGTTAAAATAGTCAATAACCCCCCCCAACCGTATACATAATATGTTATAAAATAATTATTTATATGAAACAGTAATACGCATCCCTATACATATGTGTGTGTGTGTGTGTGTGTGTGCATATGTGCATATGAGTTACAGTGACATTTAAATCATATTTCAGATGTAAGAACTCACATAGACTCGTTTACATACATTTTGAAGCATCCTGTATGTTGTGTTCATAAAAATGGGATGTCAGAATCATTAGATTTTTTAATAACAAGCAGACCAGCTCCTTGTATTTTTAAGCCCAATTTAATCGTGGCAGAAACTTTAAATTAATTACAGAACGATCTTTATGTGTCTCCATATTGTCTTCGGTTCCTGGAACTCTCTAGTCTTTTCAAAGATCTATAAGCGGCGATAACTCCTTTATTTAGAGTTATTTCCCATTTTATCGTTATAATGCCTCCCCTTTTCCATATGATGATTGTAGGATGTTTAATGTGGGTCTATTTGTGGAGTTGAAGTTGGTTTGCATCTTCATTCGGGTTAGACCTTTTTTCTCAGACTTTCTTTATTTAATGGAATGTTTGTGTTATTTGATTGTCTGTTTGGAAGATATAAGTGATGAAGTTGATTTGTATGTCTGACCAAATAGATAATTGTACATCCACATCATAAATTACATTACAAGAATGACGTACTATGTGACATTGTGTCCATTTTTATTTACCATTGCGGTAGTCTTTTGCCAATACAGATTGTCCTGGTAGGAATTTACGTGACCTTGCCTCATGATGGCGATTGGATTTTTTTCTATCATCCTGTTTCTTTTGGGAAAATTATTTGATGATGGACGAATAGTATCCAATGGTAAACGCTTTTTTCTGTTCATCAGTGCTTCAGCAGATTTTCCATTTGTGCAATTTGGATTTGGAGTAGATCTGTAACTATTTAGAAATATTTGTATGATCTCTCGATTAGTTCCTTCCTCATTTAAATTCAAGAGTGCTCTTTTAAATGTGTCGACAAAGTGTTCAGCTTGGCCATTTGATGTGGGTGGAAAGATGGAAATCTGAGATACTGAATTATTATTATGTTTATGGAAGTCAGAAAATTTTGCTGAGGTAAATGCAGTACATTATCAGAAACCAAGACTTCAGGAATGGCCAATCTACTGAAAATTTTTTGTAGTGTCTTTACAGTTTCATTTGATGCAGTATGATTCGTGTGGAAAACATCTGGTCACTTACAGTAAGCATCAAACAATATCAAGCAATGTTGTTCATTAATTGGTCCTGCAAAGTCCATGTGTAGTCGTGACCAAGGCATTTCTGGGGTAGGTCATGAATGCAATATTGTTTTCCGAGGAGACTTCGCAACCAGTTGACATTTGACACAACTTTTCACAAGTTCCTCTAATTACCTGTCGATGTTTGGCCAATACACCGGAAATAAGACGATGCAGAAGTTCCTCTTGGGATGTGCCTGTAACGATAATATCATCAATGTAGGCGGACAGTCCTGGCAATCCTGTGAGCATTGTATCCATAGTTTGTTGGAATATTTCTGCTGACTTGATCCCAAATGGAAGGCGGTTAAATTGAAATAATCCCTTGTGGGTGTTAATAGTGAGAAGATTTTTGGAATCTCCATCAAATTCCATTTGTAGATATGCATCTGCAAGGTCCAGTTTTGCCATAAAAGTTTGACCATTAAGTTTTAAGAACAGATCTTCCGGTACGGGTAGTGGATACTGACGTCTCCAATCTGTCATTTAGTCCTGTGCTGAAATCCGCAATATGCGTACTTTGTCATTAACTTTCTTCACAATGATAATAGGTACTAGCCCGGATGAGTAATTTGTAGGTTGTAGACGATCCAATTATTTTTCTACTGCAGCTAAAGCTGCTTATGGTACTGAAAGCTTTGGTCTGAAGACTGACTTTGCATCTGCCTTCAGTTTAAAAGTTCCTCGTGAAAAACATTGTTGAACTTTGCTTTAAGTATGTTCTTAAAATGTGTTTCCGCATCTGCTGCAGCATTAATATTGAAAGAATTGAAAATCGAGTTTAGAGGAACATTGCAAAGATCAAGTTCTTCGATAAAATCCAAAACAAGAAAATTCAGGGTTAATGCATCAGAAACATAACACACACCTGATTTTGTTTCTTTAAAAGAGACATTGCATTGCAAGAGACTCACCAGTTCGTTGTATCTTGTTTCCCGATGCATCACAAGCAACACGAGTTGTCTTCTTAGGAGTTGGTTTTCCCAACAACTCCCATGTTGGACGTGAAATTAAAATGATATCCAAAGCGGAATCGAACTGAAAGTTCACTGGCTTGTTGTTTATCTCAACTAGTATATATTTTCTCCAAGCTTCAAAATTTACCTTGAAAGTGGCAAAAATTGAATTCAATGTGGCTTTCTAGAAACGCTCTGTCGTTTTTCTGTGGTTTTTATCTCTTGGCTTTGCACTATTCATCCGGAAGTATTGGGGTTATTTTTTCCACAAAATCCATCCTTGTGCCCACAACTTGAATAATGTTGATATGTATGTTCCTCCACATGATCAACGGGTTATTGGCGGCTTCTATCTATTTCCAATCGGGGATTTCTCGATGTTGTTAGAAATCGACGGGCTTTTTTGTTGTACCATTGTTGTGTCTCGTTTTAGTCGAGGACATTCCGTGGTCAGAATTTTACCGTTATTTCTTTTTTTTTTAAACATAGAAGTGTGCAAATATCTGCCTTTTCTGGAGATTATAACCCTGCGACGAAAACGAGGCATTTGAATTGATTCTCTGTCAGCGATTTCAGCCGAAAAAGTTTGCATTATAAATTAACAATCCCAGCATATCGTCTGTAGCATTTTTCTTTAATTTCTGACAATTGTAACGGATATTAAATAAAAATGCTGACTCACCAAAAATGTTTGATATTGTTTCATCAAATATGAAATTTCTTGTTTTTTGTTTTTGTTTTTTCGAAAAGATGTAATTTTGATATCTTTCATGTTCTGCTATTCCCAGCTTACGTAGTAGAAAACGTACTTTTCATGCTTCTTCCATAGATGCGAACTCATGTTGAAACGTATTCCAAGCAGTAAAGTTCTGTTTTAAATCAGATTGAATAAAAAATCCGTTTGATTTCGGTGTGCCCATTAATTGTTTGTTAAACTAAACTGTTAAATTTTCAATTAAATTATTTTAAGCTTTTAAAAATTCTTTTTGCTGGTTTCACAATATTTTTTCCAATAATTTTGGATGTAAATAATTCCGATTTATTTTTCTTTTCATTTTTGCACATTTTTCCCGTTTGTTTGGGGGGAAAATTATTGTTTTTTTTTTTTGCGTGTGTTTACAAGAAAATATTGTGGAAAATATTTTGGAAAAATATCTTCTCGTGTGTTTACAAAAGTTATTGAGCAAAATTTTTTTTTCCGTTTATGCAGAAAAGAATTTCTCCGACGCAGTTTTTTTCCCTTAAATTATCCCCACGCGAGTTTTCTGTTTTTAAGGTTTGGTATTTAACCCAATCTACTGTTCGTCGCCAATTTTTTGTTGTGTCCGGGGAAATGGTATGTCGAAATAATGGAATATTCGACCAATAAGTAAAAATGCTCATTTTAAGTTAAATACAATTTATTCTCGGCAGAAACATTAATTATTTACAGAACGATATGCATGTGTTAGCCCAGCTGCCATAGTGTCCATCTCTTCATCTCTTGGGATTCTCCAGTCTTTTTCTAGAATATATAAAGGGCGATAACTCTTACTTTCTCCTTTTGATCGCTATAACGGTTACGTAGGAACTTTATTACATTATCAGGTCAGTAAAGATTAAAAACATATAATGGAAACCTTTTAGGCGATGGCACGTCGAAAGCTTTCGAAATACCGTGACCTAAAGAAATTTCTGCCCTATTTTTTAATCCTTATTGACCTGATAATGTAATAAAATTCATATGTAACTTTTATCCTTATCTTTATTATCTTATTCTCTCTCTCTCTCTCTCTCTCTCTCTCTCTCTCTCTCTCTCTATATATATATATATATATATATATATATATATATATATATCGGTTCTAGGTTCACTCCTTGGCTTGGGAGAGGTGCTTGTCTAGCGGCATTGATGAGTTGTGATACAACGAAACAGGACTGTATGCCGATGACTACAAATATATTTTAAGCCCCCCCCCCTCTTTGGGTAGAGCACTGTCGTAAATAATCTCACCCGCTACTTAATTGGCTGAAAAATACGAAGCTCGCGGTTTGTTTGTTTACACACAGGCGGTTTGAGCACTGTAAGTGGTGGACGGATGTTTGTTTAAATAGATATTCGGACAGGTTATTTTCGGGCATCGCTTCCGTGGTCGAGTGGGAGAACTGTCGACGGTTCTAGGTCCAATCCTTGGCTTGGGAGAGGTGCTAGTCTAGCGGCACTGATGAGTTATGATACAACGAAACAGATCTGTATGTCGATGACTATATATATATATATATATTATAGGAATTCACTATTTGAAGCACTGTTGGTATATGGAATACAAAATTCATTCAAACATTGACGGTTTTAAGACCAAAACAGTGATTGTTCGAATGCCAGTTTCGCATAGGAATAATAAGTCTAGTTTGTTCTATGCATATCTATCTATCTATCTATCTATCTATCTATCTATCTATCTATCTATCTATCTATCTATCTATCTATCTATCTATGTGATAGTTAGCTAAAACATCTATCTATATGCTGAGGGAAGGGTAATACCAGAAAAATTAACAAAGTCGATCCATGCAAAAGTAAATGAAATTTTCTTAGTAAACAACGAATTAAAGAGAAATAGCCGAATATACAGAAACATGCTGAAAAGAAAAGCTCACTTGGTATGAGGAGTGTCTTTTTAAATAGAGGACTCCCCAGGGTTAGGATTAGTTTGGATTTGTTTTGGGTAGTGAATCGGAATGATTTCGCACTGTGGAAGTTCTCGAGCAATCTGCCTCGAATACTTCTCAGACCTAGTTAAATTATCAATTTGGTAATTCCCACTTTCTTGTGCTTTCGATTGGCTGAAATAAAATTTCTGTATTAATGTATCTAATCAACAGTTTATATTTTTGCTAAAAAATAATCGTTTTTTGCTGCTGTTTTATGTTGAGCCTCACTCATTATTGGCAGTGGTTTCAGCTAGACGGGTGTTTTTCGTGAAAGATTGGCGAGGGGGTACCAGAGATTGGAGCTCAGACGAGCACCTGCCATGGATATAACGATAAAACTCGCAACGTCTCTTCTGTGGGAGAGATGCTGCAGGGAAGAGAAAAGGGCATCCCCCACTAAACCACGAAGTCTATTTTGTACTCTGTCAAGGCAGCATAGGCTGTTTTTAGCAGCTCCTGCCCAGATATGGCAGCAATACTCTATCCTTGGACGTACTTGGCTTTTATATAGATAGAGAATTGCATCAGTAGTGAGATATCTTCTGGAGCGGTAGAAGGATCCCACCATTTTTCCAGCGTCCCTGGCAACAGATTTGATGTATGTGTTCCATTTCAGATCAGGAGTAAAGGTCAAACCCAGAAGCTTTTCAAAACATGGAGCCTCCCCAAGACGAGAGTCATCCATTTCAATTGATGCCAGGTGAGGATCAGAGCGTTGATGATGTAAAGATAGAAGCTTGGTTTTAGATGCATTAAAAGTGACCAGAATAACTTGAGTTGAGCCAAAAACAATAAATGCTAAGGGGTCATAATAGGGGTCAAAGTTAAAAAAATTGACCGCTATTTTTTTTTTGCTCAACATACACCTCCAAACACCCGGACAACGCCGGTCTGAAATGCTAGTATATCAATCTATCTATCTATACTCCTATCAATTCGTTTTTCTTTTGTTTGTACTGATATTCATATCAAAAACCCTCTTATATTTATTTAAAAAGAAAATATAATTTCCTTATATATGGCTTCTGGAATTGCATTCACTAGCAAAAGATCTAGCTAATCTGCATATTCTTTTAAACATTCATTTTAATTAATTCCCTATTAGTTTTTTTCGGGTTTCTTATGGGATGATCATCTTTAGTTAACTATTACGTGTAATTATATTCATGCAGATATTCTACATGATTTATCCTTGCATAATATTTGCGTAAAATGTTTATAGGAAACACAAAATTGTTTCCATATATATTTATGTATACGTACATAATTTTATTTAATCCATCTATCTATCTATCTATATATCTATAAAAGGGAACGTGTCTGTGTATCTGTGTGTCTTTGTGGCTGTGTGTGTGTGTGTACATTTTCCTACGCAATAACTCCTCAATTTTAAGTCTACAGACTCGAAATTACTCAGGGTACTGAGATTTGGGAAAATCTTTGGGATCAGTTTTTGGCCAGAAATTTGGCTGTTAAGGTGTCATTTGAACGATTTGACCTTAGAGAAAACTCTTCCGACAATTTTGGGTCTAAGCACTTGAAATTTTAGATATAGGTTCCTTGGACATGGATCTAACTTAATAACTTGATTTGAGCCCAAAAACACGAATGGTAAGGGGTCATAATAGGGTTCAAAGTTTAAAAAAATGACCTCTGCGGTCTCTACCAAATTAATCAGACAATTTCTGGTCTAAACATTTGAAATTTGACATAAAGGGTATTCAGAGGTAGGGAAAGCTTTTTAATCGGTTTGGGTCGAAAATGTTTAGTTACCAATATATAAATCTACGTATGAATGTATGTATGTATGTATGTATGTTTGTATGTTGATATATGTACTAGTGTATGTATGTGTATGTATACCTATTTGTATATATATTTATATATGTATGTGTGTATATATTTTTATTTATTTATTGCGTATACATGTTTATGTGTGTATATACGTATATATATTTGTGTGTATGTATATGTATATATGCATATATATGTATGCGTATAGGTGCATATATATGTATGTGTACATATATGTAGGCAACTTTATGCGTGTGTATGTATATGTGCATACATGTGTACGTATATGTATGTGAATATGTATGTATATGTGTGTATGTATTTGTATATGATAGTATATATGTGTATGCATATATATGTATATGTGTGTGCATATGTGTATATATATATTTGTATGTATGTGTTATATGTATTGTGTATGTATGGATGTGTGCATGTTTATGGGTATGTATGTGTATGTATGTGTGTATATGTATATATATGTATGTATGCCAAAGACCGTCTTCAATGTTATGTCTGCTTGAGAGTGTGAATTCGCTGTCAGGACTAAAAAAAAAGGTTATTTTCGGGCTCATGGACTTTCAGTGACTGGGGGAGTGACACTCGTCTGACAAGACGTTGCAATCATCATGTATGTATGTATGTATGTATGTATGTATGTTCATTCGCCCTCTTTTTCTGGGTCAACGGCCAACTAGCACCGTGTATATTTGTGTGTGTATATGTGTATTGGGGTGGAGAGGGCTCCCGTAAGCCGTGGTGAAGACAACTCTTCTAGGAGAAGCAAATCTCTGATTAATAAAACCATCAAGCGGGAGACCAGTGCCCGCATTAAGCTGGTCTGCAGTTTAATTTGTTGCTGGTTATCTTGCTCTTGCTTGTTGCTGGATCTAATCATTTTGAACCGAGAGAGAGACTTAGCTGTCGTACAAAGCTAAGACTCTGTAACATCATCTTTGTATAGATACTCCCTCAGGCATTTGGGCTCATTGTTTTTAAATGTCTGAGGGAGTGGCACTCGTCTGACAGGACGTTGCAATCATCATGTATGTATGTTTGCATGTCTGCCTAAAACTTTTGAGAGAGGCGACGGATTTTACCAAGATCAGTATCGTTTTAAAGTCCGACCTTTCAAACGAGAAATATCGAAAAATTGGCTAAAAACATTAATATCTTCACCTTCAACTTGGAACTTTTCTACAGGGGGGGGGGGCGCTTTTTTTAAAGTCATCCTCTCCTTTCGATTGTCTAGCCTTAATTTAAAAAAAAATGTCACTTCTGTTTTGCGGTAGTCGTAACAGCATAGCCGTCAGGTTTTTCCTCGTTCTTTTCCTCCTTTGCGGTACGGGTTCGAGACTGCCTTCCTACTATTACTTTTTCTTTTTGCTCAACAGACACATCCAAACACCGGGGCAACGTTTCGTCTTTATTTCAAGACTTCCTCTGGATGAATGAAATTAAGAAAACAAAACACCAGTATACATATTTGAAAATATATTTTTGATGAAATGTATGACCCTGTTCCATTACAGGAACGGTAAGTCATTGGAAATTTAAAAAGAAGGGGGGGGGGAGGGCATAGCATCGTGAAAGAGAAAAAGATTTCTTTTCTTATAATGCTATATAGATGATGATGATCACATAACTCAGTTTGTTCCTTTTTTATTTCACTATTTCGTCAGAATACTATTTCCATTAGTCACATCACACACACACACACACACACACACACACACACACACACACACACACACACACACACACATTACGTATCTTTATAAATCCTTGATTTAAGCGACATACTAATTCACATTATAACTTTTAAAATCTTTTTTATATTCCAGTTAGTTCTTCTTTTGCTTTATCCCCATTTTTTTAATCTTGTTGCCCGATTTTCATCTCCCACACATTTCACACACACTCACGCAGACGGATTGGTTTATATTGGAAGTTTAGACAGACATAGAGCGTGCTATATTGCCCATGGCAAACGTGATTGAAACAATGGACGCATCATGCTTTTTAATTTTTCTCTTCGTGTGGTGCTCTTAAGCACGTGGCAAGCAGAAAGAGATAAAACAAATCGAACACACGTGTCGATACAGCTCTCTGTCTCCCTCTCTCTCTCTCTCTCTCCCTTCTTTTTCTTCTCTCTCTGTAACGTCTAACCACTTCACTATTTGTTTAACTTCTCTGGAAAATTCTTAATTGTTATTGACCGCTGACGTCATTCTCCAAATAATAACGTTCTTTTCATTCGTTTACATTTTTCTTTTATTCCTTTAATTTGAGCAAACACGAGAATACGTTTAAATAGATATGCGAACCTTGTCCAATCCGTAGACCCACCTCCTAAAGTGCAACCTTCTCATCGGAGTAGAAGTGCAGGCAACTTGGTAATATCAGAGCTAAATGGTTTACAGGGCTGTGTAGAAAATCAAGAAGTTAACAGGAGTCAACAGGAGGATCCGTCTTACTCTGGTCGACCCTGCCTCTGCGTGTGGCAAGCAAATGAGTAATCGTCGTGTTGTTTGTGTGTTCTAGGCCAAGCCTTCCCCGACTTCGCATGCAAATAATACTGAGGCCCAAAAGTACAACTCGCTATATATATATATATATATATATATATATATATATATATATATATATATATATATATATATATATATATATATAATTATCCACTGACACATGTTTCGTTGTCTACAACCCATCAGAGTGGATGAATCTAGCGTACGAAGCGTAACCCCCTACCATGACTGAATGTATCGCGTTTTATGTAGATGTTATTTGTTTTTGTTTTGCGATACCCTTTGAATGAATTCCATTATATTTACGAAAGTGCATTTGTACCTAACATCTACACAAAAAAAACACGGTGCATTCAGTCGTGCGAGATGGCCTAGTGGTAGGAGGTTACGCTTCTTACCACGAGGTTCCGATTTCGAATCTCGCTAGATTCAGCCACTCTAATGAGTCGTAGATGACGAAACACGTGTCAGGTGATGATTATATGTAAAAAAATATGATACATATGCCGCTCCCCAGTATGAGGTACCAAAATTGGTTAAAGGGAAAATTATTCCCAACTCGCTTTTTAGTAAAAATGCGTTTGTGTATAAATAATTGAATCCATTCAAAACACATCGCAAAAATAAAATCTAAATATACTATGTGTTCACACATATATATTTTTCTTAGTTGATATTCACCTCGGTTTTAGCTCTGTTCGAAACAGGTCAG
>NC_136500.1:16862135-16882135 GCF_053919585.1 Euprymna scolopes
CCTTGAAGATTTGTGGGTAAAGAATTTTCTATAGAAGAATGAGATGGAGCATTATCTATGACAACCACCACTTTATTTAAATACACTGTCAGCCAAATGTTCAAGTGCTCGTATCATCCATTATCATGCATTGGATGAAGTCATCTCTTTTAATGCAGCCTTCACGAATTTCATAATAGGTAACACATAATAGGTGCTATACAATGAAATACAACATACATTTGGTCCATTCGAATTGGCTCGTGACATTCTGCATCGTTGACCACATAGAGATTTACCTTTCAGTTTTCTACAGAACATATTTAAATTTATTTCATCTTGATAATAAATGATTTTATGATCTGAAGTAAGCTTTAAAATCTTTTAAAAAAAAACTTCTGTTCAAATTTATTAGCAGGCCTGTTTACACCAACAGGCACTCCTATAACTTTTCCAGTGTAAAGCAAGCTCCATCAAGATGTCGTTTGATTTTAATTGTAGATACATTTATTGCTATTTCTGTATTTGTGTAGTTCTGTAATTTTTCAGATAAATATTTCAAGGTAACTTGACTATTATTTTCTAACAGTTTTAATAAATAATCCTTGTGACAAGGTAAAAACTTTTTGTTTTCTTTTTAGCTCCTCCTCTTTGTTTCGATGCTTTTTCACCCTCGACAACCCACTTTCCCGATGTGCTTTCATTACAGCCATTTAACCTTGCTATGAAGGCATGCTAATATCATGATGTTGATTAGGTTTGATAATACAACGTATAATTATTAGCGTTGTCTTATATTTACCCTGTTTGGTGGCTTCCTTTACACATGGTTTCATTGTGATTGTTCGCAAAAAATTGTTTATAAAATTGAAAAAGTAATTTAAATTGATTGAAAATTAATTTTAAATTGTGATAGTTCGCAAAAAATTGTTTATAAAATTAAAAAATTGATTTCAAATTGATTGAAAATTAATTTAAAACTGTGATTTTTCGCAAGAAATTGTTTATAAAATTGAAAAAGTAATTTCTAAATTGACTAAAAATTAATTTAAAATTGATTAGCTCGGTTTTAAATTGAAAGCACTAAATTTTAGTTTAAATCCATAGTTGATTTCCTTAGTTTTTGAAATATTTTATGCGTTAGTTTTTAATTTAAATGCCCATTTTTTATATTGAATGCGTTAGTTTTTAAATTGATGGCCTTATTTTTTCGTTTGAATGCTTTATTTTGTAATTTGATCCACAAACGGTGTAGTTCGTGACCTTTACTCCAATGTACCGGGAGGAAGTTTCCCATGCCTCCTCGCTGTCACTTAGTTCCGATTACATTGTAGTCTACATAGAGAATCTACTGTTGATTTTATAAAATTATCTGTAAAAAATGGCTTCACGTAAAGTCTAAAATGCAAAAGTCAAATAACACGGATCAATTGTTCTCTAAACAGAAACATTCATTTTGAACGCGCGTCTGTCTTATTAAATATCAAGCTGTTGATTTTATGCAAATATCTTTTTCATAATTAGATTAAAGTTAAACGTAAGAAAAATCAAGTATCATGGTTCAGTTGTGGTCTAAAAGAAACATTAATTTCAATCATGCCTCTGTCTTATAAAAGAATCTACTGTTGATTTTTATACGGCGGGGCTTTCTTCTTGTACGGTGATAAAATTTCTGAAATGCGCTTGTGACGTTAGGCTGTATAAAAATGTTTATTTTGGTTAAAATCGGGCTTCCCTTTTTAATCGTATTTTTTCGATTATCGATTTTCCATACTTATGAAAACCCATTCCGATAAAACACTTCCGTAAGAACACTACCAGACACATCAAATACCGCCGTATGGAAAAAAAGCAGCCCAGTCATTTCTGAATCCATAGGGAACATAAACGCCACACGCTTACAACATCCCTTATATATGCATACATATATATATATATATATATATATATATATATATATATATATATATATAGTCATCCACATACAGTACTGTTTCGCTGTTTCACAGCTCATTAGTGCGGCTTGCGGCTATATATATATATATATATATATATATATATATATATATATATATATATATATATATATATATGCAAACAATTCAAATACCACAATTATATCTATAACACATTCATATCATTTTATTTGATGTATGGCACGTTCGTTTTATACGCATTTCATTGAATAATATACTAAACCATTTACCGGAAACCCATATAAATCCATAAAATATTTTTCTTTCTTTATCTTTTTTTCTTTTTAGAAAAGGATCATAGGTCGAAGAAGAAACGAAATCCTTTAAAAATCATAAGAGCAAAAAATTAAAAAAAAAAATCTTTACTAATTTTGAGTTATTTATAGATCATTCTAGGAAGACACCACCCAAGAAAACACACAAATCCCATGAAAGTAAAATTGCTGCGTATACACCATTAACTTATTAAATATATACTGAAACTATATTTTCTCAATTGTAAATAAAATGAATATCGTTTCCGAAACGATCGTACACTCAAGTTGATTTTGTTTGTTTTTCCTATTGAAACTGATTCATAATTTATAATTATTAATCTTTATAATCAATATAATGTGCATATATAATATATATAATGCATATATATATATATATATATATATATATATATATGTATGTATATTATACGTATATGCATACATATGTATGTATACATGTATGTATGTATGTATGTATGTATGCTAAACTTGTTCTGATAAAAGATGCATTCGTTTATTAGTTGTCCTGCTTATTGATATTTTGAGATTACGTTTGTTTCGATTTAACGTCAACTCCCCTCCCCGTAAATAAATGAATTGGTAAATGTATTTGGTTATTTTCGAATGCAATTAGCTATATTGATAGCTATTAAGCCATCAGCGAAGGCCAGCTTTTTTTTTTTTTTTTTTGTTATTCACGCCAAATTAAAAAATAAATAAAAAAATAAAGAATGAAAATAAAAATTTTGTTTGGATTGTGTCTGGTGTTTAGTCCTCCTCCCACCTTTTTTTTTTTCAATGTCGACACGGCGGCGACTCATCTTCTTTTCGTTTCCAGAGGTTGACACGAGATTATGGCAGACGGATTATGGAAGACAAATAAATCACAAAACTTTCTGCGGCATTGACGGGAACCACCTTTATTTCCATCATTCAATAAGCGATAGGAGTAGGCTGGCTCTGAAACAACGTACGAAGTAGACAATGAGGAAAAAAGGACGGATATCCGCCACGAACTACACACACACACACACACACACACACACACACGCACGCACGCACGCACGCACGCACTTATCTCAAATAAAACTTCGCAAGTGTTCACATTAATAGTCATATAAGCTAATGTCTCAATCGGTGGGGTCTCAGACTGAAAGTTTAGAAAAAAATAAAAAGACGAAAGTAAAAACCTATAAATCAACATTAAGAGTTGATATAAACGTCTAATTATACAAATAGAATTAACGCTGGTGTTTTTCTTACTCGCTATTTGTTTTCTTTATCCTTAAATAGAATTTTTACCTAACTAAATTTTGTGTGACAACACCTCTCCCTCTCTCGTTTTATATATATATATATATATATATATATATATATATATATATATATATATATATATATATATATATATATAACTCGTCCCATATTGAATAAATACCGATTGAAAACACATTTTATGACCGTTCTTGAAGAAGATATTGTTTTTAAAAGAGACTATACCTTCCATAATATTAAAAAATATATATTTTTACTTGTTTACTGTTCTTTTTAAAGAAATAAAAACAACAGTAAATAAGTGTAAATGTTTTAAAAATATTATGCGGTCTGTAGTCGTATTTTTGAACAGAATAAACGCTTTAAAATAAGTGAAAACACTAACAACTTAGCCAGTTAGGAAGAAAACGGACACTTAGAAAATCGATTTTATTTAAAAAAAACAACAGTAAACAAGTAAAAATATTTAAAAAAAATATTATGTGGAGTATAGTCTTTAACACCAATATCTTCTTCAAGAACTGTCATAAAATGTGTTTTCAATCAATATTTATTTAATAAGAGATCAGTTTTCCTACCTATATAAATAATTCATTCCCAACAGAATACAAAAGCTCAATACACAATAGAGGATAGATTTTTTTTCCTGTTCTCTGATTAGAAGATAGCATCCTTTGACACTTCGCGGAATAAGAACTTTGTAAATTGTTTATTTTTTTAGTTTTCTGTCGAATAATAAAGCTTGATTGTAAATTTAAACTTACATTTTTAATTTTCTTTCTCGTATATATATATATATATATATATATATATATATATATATATATATATATATATATATATATATATATATATATATATATACATATACATATATATATATATATATATATATATATATATATATATATATATATATATATATATATCATAATCACGTTTGACACACCGGTTCCCGTTAGATCACTGAAGTTAAGCAACGATGACCCTAGCCAGTATCAGATGGGTGACCATTTAGAACTTCCAGGTTCTGTATATGTGTTCTGCTTATCTTGGCATTGTTTGCAGTTGTCCTAGACTTCTTCTTGCCACATGATTCAAGCAGTACCGATTCAGGAGAGGTATGGTTTGAATTGCGCAACCCTTGCCACACAATTACATGCGCATCTGCCCCTACAGAGGGCATATATACTAATGTGGTCGCACAATACGCTTCAACATGATATTTTGATTTATGCAAATTTCATATGTACAACTATAGAATCAACTCTCTACTGATTATTATATATTTCGAGGAATAATTTGACCGGTGGACTAATTAGCAATAAATAAATAAAAATAATAAAGCTAATGTCGTTCATCAATTTCTATGATTAATGTTTAGCTTTAAAGCATGCAAACGGAGAAATGATTTGCGGCGATTTTAAATAGTACCTCTTCTTTTATCGTAAATTGAACTCATAAATAAGAAAAAATAAAAATAAAATGGTGAGGTACACCCGGGCTTGCACAGGGTGATCATTTGATCTGTTATCGAATGCTCTACCACTAAGTTATATCTACAGATTATAATAAATCTGTTTTTTTTTTTTGTTTTTTTAAGAAGAAATGATTTTGTGAAATTTTATTATTTCCCTTGGCTGGTGTAACGTAAAATATTCCCTATAAAAATTATATATATATATATATATATATATATATATATATATATATATATATATATATATATATATATATATATATATATATATATATATTTATTTATTTATCTATAAGAGAGAAAGGCTATTTTTAAGATCGGATTTTTCGATTTTCGATAATTATCGGATGAATTCCTGTACAAGACATATCTAAACACACTGCCAAGCATATAAATTACCTTTGCGTGAAATTTGCAAAAGATAGGCTCAGCCGTTTCGGAACCTATGAGGAAAAAAACTCACTCACATACACACACACAAAGTGATTTTTATATAATAGCAGAGATAGACTAGCCAAGGTAATCGTCTTCGATCAGCGAAAGACTGTAACAATAATATTAGAAATTACACCTTTTACTTCTATTTTCTTTACATAAATAAAACATTTTTTTTTTAATTTTCTTATTATTTTGTTTTAATTAGGGGTGGTGCATCATACCGGGTGCCAGACATTCACCAGCAGAGACATTCCAACCGAATTTAAAAAAAAAAAAAAATGATTATTCCTCTCTATAAGTGCAATTGCTTGTATCTCATTTACACTTGGTTCACCGGGTATATTTGTCAGATTGTTTTTGGCATTCTTTTTCATGAGTCTGGTTGCTTCTATAATTACTTGAGTGATGGAGATATTAAGATTCCAGTTTCTTTTTGTGTTTTGTGTTTACATCTTTATATCTTCATCTCTGTTTGACCCAGCATCATTGTAGGTTGCTTCTTTCTCCTTGTTTCATATCACGATGCCAGTTTTAATACCGCCGTTTTCTATGTGCGTAGCAGTAAGAATTGCGTATTCATAGTGGTCCTGGATATGACCTTAAACTATATCCAGTGGTGAGGCCCCAGCTTGTGGAGCCACTCTTTAATTGCCATTGCTCCCAGGTCCACTCTGACCCGGAGTGGTAATACCTGTTAGGGTCCCAACTATGGGTTAAATAGAAACCGACTTGAAAACAGCAAATATATTCTATTAAAAATTTTTTCTCCAAAATCTTTGGATTCGGCATTAAATAACCTGAAAAGGGTTGATATGCCGTAAAACAAAAAGAACCAACCAACCAATGTATTCATAGTGGATGGTGTATGACTTATTTCCAACTGTTCTTTCTGATATATATGATTTGCATGTACAGATTAAACAATACAGATATTTACACATTTCATTGTATCGCATCGTATAGGAGACATGTATGTGTGTGTATGTTTGTATATATATAAATAAATAAATAAATAAATAAATATATATATACATTTTAAATAAATATATATATATATACATTTATAAATGAATATATATATATACATTTATAAATATATATATATATATATATATATATATATACATTTATAAATAAATACATTTATAAATAAATATATATATATACATTTATAAATAAATATATATATATATACATTTATAAATAAATATATATGTATATACATTTATAAATAAATAAATAAATATATATATATATATATATATATATATATATATATATATGTATATATCGATATTTTTCTTAGCTGAGTAAATATAGCATTGAAATTTGGTTACAAAAAGATAAAGCGGGCAAAAAATATGTCGATCAGGAATTGCCCCGAAATATACTATTGAACTCGTTCAGACATATCGCCAAAGAGACTGATTTCACTATCATATTTGTGACGTATACGGCATAATCACGTTGATTCTCGAAGTTAAGCAGCGATGAATCTGGCTAATAGTATACAGGTGACCATTTAGGAATACTAGACGCTGTATAGGGTGGCGAGACAGCACAACTGTCAAAGGAAAAAGTTAGGCATCCTTCTCTCTGTCAGTCTGTGGGAGACTCCTGGACAAAGTCGAGTATCCATTTTAGCCCCTTAATCAGGGTAACGTGAGGTCATGGAAGGCAGGTGGCTGATGTAATACGAAAGCAATCAGGAATAATTCTGTTCATGGTTCTATATCTCGTTATGCTAGACAGAAGATCCATGTGGGTACAATGGTCATGACAATCGCCCAATATGGGCACTGCTCGGACAGAAAGAAACAGCAACCTACTGCCTGTACAACTGCAAAGAAAGCTGTGGCAATACATCAAAACACTTTCGAGAAAACAGCGTGAATGGGGTTGTGAATGACGAGCAACAATGAATTCATGAATGCCTCGAGGAAGAGAGATAGATGGACAGTCATAGCCGTTAATGCCTGAACTAGGCAGGTCATCACTTGAATGAATGAATTCCTGTCTATGACTCTGCTTCCTGAGCACGAAGAAAAACGATGACTTATATTATCCACGAGAAAGTCCAGATCTAAATTAAGGAATTAGCTGTCAGATACAATATTGTTAGAATCATCGCTGTCTTCTCTTTCGACAATACACCAGTCTCATAGGAAAAGAATGAAGAAAACCATTTGACCCTTGACCCTTCAGCCGGACAATGTGGATGCAACACGCATGACTTTGCAAATTATGATATTTTTTTAAATAGCATACCTCTATTTTAATAGCATTTGTTTCTTTGATATTATCACGTGATCACGGGAACGGCCATGGGGAGCTTTCTTTATGGTCTGGAAGAAAGACACAACTCAGTAATTAATGAAAATGAAATATATTGAACAGAGAAGCAAACACACACAAAAAATAAATGATGTGGGTATACATCAGTCCGACTTCCTGGGGTGCAAGACTCGTGCATTTCTACCGAGAGACATGTTCTCCCGGTCTTTATAGTAAACGGAAGAGTATATTATTATTCGTAGAGTGGTCACACTGCAACACTAATATTTCTCTCGAAAATGTGACTGACTGACTGACTACTACTACTACTACTACTACTACTACTACTAATAATAATAATAATAATACTCATGATGATGATAATGATGATGATGATGAGCTGGCAATTTAGAACAGCCGCCGAACCGTCGATTTATGAATTGGAGAAGACTAAAATCTATCACTTTCAAGGTAAATGAAGTCGTGCCATTTTTTTTCCAGTAAATAATTTAAAGCAGTGCATTAACATCATTAAAGTTGTTGCTTATACTGTATCAATGTTGCTTGGAGTCGGAAAACGTAAAAAAAAAGAAGAAAAGAAGGAGCTCTGGTGGCGGAAACGTCTAAATGGGCAAATAAAGCAACTTCGAAAAGACCTCAGTAGAGTACAAGCTGTCGTAGAAGGCAAACTCACAAGTCAGAACGCATACGATAAACTAAATAAAAAATTTAACATACAACAAAAAGGTTTTCAGTGTGTAAGTGAAGAACTGAAACGGCGTACCGCAGTTAAAACTGGCAAAGTTAAACGCTACAGTGACAGAATTGAGCAATACCGGCAGAATAGACTGTTTGAGAATAACCGAAAACTTCTATTTAATCAACTAGAAGGAATTGAAAGATGGAAGGACGTTGTGCCCAAATGCTGATGAATCGCGTGTATTCTGGAAAAGCATCTGGGAAAAGGAAGAAAGACATCAAGACGATGCAGAATGGATCAAAGATATTAAATAACGATGTTCTCTAGACTGGAACGACAAAGGAACGTAACAATTAATGCTGAGAACGAAGGCTAAAAAGCTTTCAAATTGGAAAGCGTCTGGACCTGACGAAGTCCAGGGATGCTGGTTTAAACCTCCAAGCTCTTCACCCGCTTCTTGCAACAATGCTAAACGACTGTTTGATGACGGGTAACCTCCCTGATTGGCTGGCAAAAGGAACTACAGTCCTTCCTGATTATGAAGGATAAGACAAAAGGGGGTGAAGTGACAAACTCTAGACCAATCACTTGCCTCTCAGTTATGTGGAAACTTTTCACTAGCATAATGTTTGAAAGTATCTATGATCATTTGGATCAAAACAATTTGCTGCTTGAAGAACAGAAAGGCTGCCGAAAAAGATCACGAAGCACCAAAAATCAGCTTCTGATCGATTATACGATTCTAAGAAATTGCTCTATCAGCCTTGTCCTGGGCTGGGTAGACTATAAGAAGGCATTTGACATGGTTCCACATTCATGGATAATCAAGTGTTTGGAAATTTGGAAATAGCATGAAAAATTGTGAAATCAATTTAACTTCAGGAAATGCTGTATTAGGCAAAGTGAAAATTATATTAGGCAAAGTGAAAATTATATTAGGCAAAGTGAAAATTATATTAGGCAAAGTGAAAATTATATTAGGCAAAGTGAAAATTATATTAGGCAAAGTGAAAATTATATTAGGCAAAGTGAAAATTATATACGGCAAAGTGAAAATTATATTAGGCAAAGTGAAAATTATATTAGGCAAAGTGAAAATTATATTAGGCAAAGTGAAAATTATATTAGGCAAAGTGAAAATTATATTAGGCAAAGTGAAAATTATATTAGGCAAAGTGAAAATTATATTAGGCAAAGTGAAAATTATATTAGAAAAAGTGAAAATTATATTAGGCAAAGTGAAAATTATATTAGACAAAGTGAAAATTATATTAGACAAAGTGAAAATTATATTAGACAAAGTGAAAATTATATACGGCAAAGTGAAAATTATATTAGGCAAAGTGAAAATTATATTAGGCAAAGTGAAAATTATATTAGGCAAAGTGAAAATTATATACGGCAAAGTGAAAATTATATTAGGCAAAGTGAAAATTATATTAGGCAAAGTGAAAATTATATTAGGCAAAGTGAACATTATATTAGAAAAAGTGAAAATTATATTAGACAAAGTGAAAATTATATTAGACAAAGTGAAAATTATATTAGGCAAAGTGAAAATTATATTAGACAAAGTGAAAATTATATTAGGCAAAGTGAAAATTATATTAGGCAAAGTGAAAATTATATTAGAAAAAGTGAAAATTATATTAGACAAAGTGAAAATTATATTAGACAAAGTGAAAATTATATTAGACAAAGTGAAAATTATATTAGGCAAAGTGAAAATTATATTAGGCAAAGTGAAAATTATATTAGGCAAAGTGAAAATTATATTAGAAAAAGTGAAAATTATATTAGACAAAGTGAAAATTATATTAGACAAAGTGAAAATTATATTAGACAAAGTGAAAATTATATTAGACAAAGTGAAAATTATATTAGGCAAAGTGAAAATTATATTAGACAAAGTGAAAATTATATTAGGCAAAGTGAAAATTATATTAGACAAAGTGAAAATTATATTAGACAAAATGAAAATTATATTAGACAAAGTGAAAATTATATTAGACAAAGTGAAAATTATATTAGGCAAAGTGAAAATTATATTAGAAAAAGTGAAAATTATATTAGGCAAAGTGAAAATTATATTAGACAAAGTGAAAATTATATTAGGCAAAGTGAAAATTATATTAGGCAAAGTGAAAATTATATTAGGCAAAGTGAAAATTATATTAGGCAAAGTGAAAATTATATTAGGCAAAGTGAAAATTATATTAGACAAAGTGAAAATTATATTAGACAAAGTGAAAATTATATTAGGCAAAGTGAAAATTATATTAGAAAAAGTGAAAATTATATTAGGCAAAGTGAAAATTATATTAGGCAAAGTGAAAATTATATTAGACAAAGTGAAAATTATATTAGACAAAGTGAAAATTATATTAGGCAAAGTGAAAATTATATTAGAAAAAGTGAAAATTATATTAGGCAAAGTGAAAATTATATTAGGCAAAGTGAAAATTATATTAGGCAAAGTGAAAATTATATTAGAAAAAGTGAAAATTATATTAGGCAAAGTGAAAATTATATTAGACAAAGTGAAAATTATATTAGACAAAGTGAAAATTATATTAGACAAAGTGAAAATTATATTAGGCAAAGTGAAAATTATATTAGAAAAAGTGAAAATTATATTAGGCAAAGTGAAAATTATATTAGACAAAGTGAAAATTATATTAGACAAAGTGAAAATTATATTAGGCAAAGTGAAAATTATATTAGAAAAAGTGAAAATTATATTAGACAAAATGAAAATTATATTAGACAAAGTGAAAATTATATTAGACAAAGTGAAAATTATATTAGACAAAGTGAAAATTATATTAAACAAAGTGAAAATTATATTAGGCAAAGTGGAAATTATATTAGACAAAGTGAAAATTATATTAGGCAAAGTGGAAATTATATTAGGCAAAGTGGAAGTTAAAAGAAGGATCTTCCAGGGTGATAGTCTTTCCCCTCTGCTTGGTCCCGTGGACATTTCTTTTGCGGAATGTGAAAGCAGGATATGAAATCGAAAAAGGACTTTCTGCAGTCAACCATCTACTATTTTTGGATAACCTTAAAGTTTTTAGAAAGAATGAGAATCAACTTGATACATTGATGCACATAATCAGATTGTTTAGCAATGACATAAGGATGGAATTTGGCATCTCCAAATGTGCTATTCTTGTGATGACATGAGGCAATCTAGTCCACTCAAATGGCCTTGAACTTCCAACAACAGATCTGATAAAGAATTTTGACACCGATAGAGGTTACAAGTATTTAGGCATATTGGAAACGGACAAGATTAAGAACATAGAAATGAACAATCAGATGACAGTCGAGTACATCAGAAGATTAAAGGTTATTCTTAAATCACATCTCAACAGTCAAAATACAATATATGACATCAACGCCAGCGCAGTAGCTCTCAGTCGATATACTGGTGGCATACTTGACTGGAAGGTAGATGAATTGAAATGTTTGGACACAAAAACATGTCAAATGCTTACAATTTATGGTGCCTTTTCTAAGGGGCAGATCGATTGTATTTACTTAGAGAGGACGTGGTTAAGGCTTACTTTGTGTTGAAGATGTTGTACATATAGAAGAGAGCCTAACTAAATATATTTCTGAAAGCCATGAAAAACTTATACATGAAGTGAGAAGAGAAAAAATATTAAGACCTGGGGTGAAGAAGAGTCAGCGATTACAAGAGAGAGAGGAAAAATTATTTGGAAAAAAACTACACAGTGCATTCTTTAAGAATATTAAATTTAGAGATATAGACAGCTGGAAATGGTTGGTCGAGGGAGATCTTAAAAGATCTACTGAGAGCACATTAATGGCAGCCCAAGAACAAGCCATTCGCACTCGGTCCATCAAACACTACATCGACAAAACTGCAGAATCACTGATGTGCAGCATGTGTAATGAAAGGGAAGAAACATTAGTGGATATTGTATCAGAATGCCCTATGCTAGTTCAACACCGACATAAAAAATGGAGACACGACAAAGTCGCTCAGATCCTACAGTGGAATATACGCAGATTCTATGCATTAGACCACAATAAGAAGTGGTATGAACATAAACCAGAAGTGGTGCAGGAAAACGACAATGTCAAACTTCTTTAGGATATGCGCATACAGACTGATGAGGTCCTGGAACACTCCAGACCTGATATAATTTTACTAAATAAAAACAAGAGAACTTGATCAATCATTGATGTAGCCTGCCCTTTCGATACCAGAGTGCCAGAGAACGAACAAGAAAAAAAAAAATAAATAAATACCAAGATCTAAAATGGAAATTAATTAGACTCTGAAAATGCAAAGAAGTCAAGGTTATTCCCATTTTGATTGGAATGCTTGGGACCATAACAAAAAGCCACCACAAATGACTTAATCAGATTGATAAGACAATTTCTTTTACAAGCTTACAAAAAGCTTGCCTGTTGGGAACAGCGAACGTGTTAAGGTATAGCTTGAATGTTTAAAATAAACAAATAAATTAATAAAAACATTAAAAAATAAAAATTAAAAATTAAAAAAAAGACGTCATAAAGTTAAGAATATTATGAAGCAACAATAATATATCAACACCTCGATATGAGAGTCAAGGCGATCCTCAGTGTAATTGAAAAGCTTGGGAACATGACAAAAAAAGCCACCATAAATGGCTTAACCAGATTGATAAGACAATTTCTTTGACAATTTTGCAAAAGGCTTATCCATTGGGAACGGCGATAGTGTTAAACAGCTTGAATGTCTAAAGTCAAAGGAATTGACCTGATTTTTAAGAAAGAAAATCCAACTAAAACATGCAAAGGTTGAGACTACTCTAATAATAATAATAATAATAATAATAATAACAATAATAATAATAATAATAATAATAACAACAACAACAACGATAATAATAACAACGATAACAATAACAATAATGATGATGATGATAATAATAATGATGATGATGATAATAATAATAACAATAATAATAATGATGATGATGATAATAATAACAACAACAACAATCATAATACTAATGATAATAATAATAACAACAATGATAATAATAATAACAAAACAATAATAATAATAACAATATAATAATAATAACAATAATAATAACAATAATAATAATAGCAACAACAATAACAACAACAATAATAATCATAATAACAATAATAATAATAATAATAATAATAATAATAATAATAATAATAATAACAGCAACAACAACGATAATAACGGTAATAGTACCTTAAAATGATTTACATCAGTCTCCTACTACTACTCCCATTTTAGCTCAGCGGATAAAGGCATTGATTACAATTCAGTTCTAAAAGATAATTTTCTGAATCTGAAGGTTCAATTCTTACTAAAGACGATAATATTTAAGAAGAACATTATAAATTAATTAACATTTCTTCTTTGCCATGGCCGAGAGAACGAGAACAATATACTCCCTGTGATTAAATGACGGGTTCTGTTCGAAATCCTGTAGAGCTCTACATAGAGCAGAAAATATATACCTGGAGAAGGACGGATATTACATCGGCCGAAACGTTGTAAAAGTACGAATAATAAAAACAATACTAATCACCAACAATCATAAAAAAAAAAAAAAAATTCTGAAATTTAACAGAATAACATTTTTTTTATTACGCTCTTTTTTTCCTTTTGTTTATCTGCGGCTTAGTCTCGAGACTTTCCGATGCCGATTTGTTGCTTGATCGTCAGATTTGAATGTTTGAATTGTAATTCAATTAGATTAAAAGCGAAATTAAATGCCTAATTGACGATCAACACCTGTGTAGTGAGTGTGTTTGTGTAAAAACAGTCCGCTACTTCAGTAATCCCTTTTCTACCGACAGTTTTTTTTCTTGTTCTTTGTCAAATGTGAAGCCCCCGTCGCATCAAACGCTCTGCGTCCCCCAAGCTCTTCCAGCGACCCGTATACTCTTTCCTCGAAATTGAAATCTCCGCCCCTTCCCTCTTAAGCAGCTACATTAGAGGATGAAGACGTCAAACGAGCTCCGAATGTAATGTCGACATTTTACCTTTGTATAGCAGGTATCCCGTCTCACAAACTCCCCCGATTCCACCCTGTGACATGCCCCTCTCTCTGTTCTCTCTTCCAGCGATTTCCAACTCTTCTTATTTATCTGAACGAGAAATAAATTGCAATAAAAAAAAAAAAAAAGATTGCCGCAAAGGTTGGATTATGCCTTCAAGTTTGTATTTGCGCGGAGACAGAGAAAGCGTCATCCCCAGAAGTTAAAGGGGGTGGACAAAGGCTTGTGAAAATATACTTGTCCAAGAAGAGCAAGTCGGCGGTGGACATCGGGGGAAGGGGAAGGAAAACATGGTACTTTCTTTGATGTGTTTGTCGTGTTAGCTTTACTGGTCGGGAAGATAGGCTTTCGCCAAAAACTAATCAAAACATCTTTGTTACCGACCGGAAGCTAAATTAAATAATAACGGTACGATGAGAAATACCGGCGGAAAAACAATTTAATTTCATAAAGGCTTGATGTGTGTAGGAGATTGTTATAATTACTTTCGGTTTATATATATATATATATATATATATATATATATATATATATATATATATATATATATATATATATATATATATATATATATATATATATATATATATACATACATATATATATACAAACATATATATACAAACATATATATACATACATATATATACATATATATACATACATACATATATATACATACATACATACATATATATATACATACATATATATACATACATATATATTTATGTATATACGTACATATATATTTATATATATAAACATATATATATATTTATATATATATATACATATATATATATATATATATATAAATATATAAATATATATATATATGTATATTAGTGTTGGGACGATTATCGGATTCGGAATCGGGAATCGGAAAAATCATAACTTTTTGGAGTATCGGAATCGGAGTCGGAAAATTATAGTCTAATTTCCGATTCCAAACCGATTTTTAAATAAAAAAATAAAACATGCACAAATTGTATTTTATTATTATTAAAAGTTGTTCCTTTACAACATAAGACTGAGAAAAGTCACAGAATGAGTCATAAATCTCATTTACAGATTTAACATTGATTAGCAGATTTTAATTTATTTTATTTATTGGTCATTTATAACTTGCCTATTGCCTTTATAATCGTTTCGCATCTATTCGCTAAAAGGTCTATGTTCCCTCATCCGAGGGAATTCATATGCTTACTAACAAGTTTTAAATGCTCTGGGGGGGGATTAGCGTTAAATTTCGTTTGCGCCAGCTTTACATTGGGGTGGTTGTTATAGGCTTCTTCTTAAATACTTATAGACATTGGATACAAGAAAATCTTCAGACTCTCCAAACCTAATTCAATATGTTTTTATTAGTTTTTATTGTAAGCAAAGTAAATATATCCTTCACTTGCCTATTCAATATCAGATTTTAAAAAGCTTTTCGCACCTACTTGATAAATGACCATATGGCGTCTATTAGAGACTTCGGAATTTAATATCAAAGATTTAACATGCTTGGAATTTTTTCTTCTGGCGTTGGTTTTGTCTGATTACGACTTCCTTTGAAATATTCCATGTTTCCGTATATTTTGTTTGGTTTTAGCACAAGTGAAAATATAGATGAAAATCTCACAAGTCTATTCACTATTATTTATTAGTTAATTATTATTAATTATGTTAACTTAAAAACAACTTTCATTTACATTTAAAATACCCAAAACATATGAGATTTTACTTTTTTAGGCGATTATATGTGAGCACACTGAAACGTTATTTTAGAGTTTAGAATGGGGGTTCAGTTGTGCATATAATTATAAACTGATTCCATTTCGGCACATTATAACTTTTTAAGCAGTTAAGTAATTTTTACCACTAATTCTAAGGTCGATCAGCAAAATCATAAAATCACATGTAATTGCTATATTTATTGTATTGCCCCCGTACTTAGGGTTAGTAGTAAGAAAGGAGCGTGGTTTTTATGACGTTTAACAAGACTATAATATTAATACGATACCGTGTGTGTTACTTATTGTATGTGTCACGATTACATCTATTGTGTAATTATGGATTCCCATTTCTTACAATAAATAATTTTACCAAGAGTTCTTCATAAGTTTTGGTTTCGATTTCGATTATAGCTGAAGAAACTACTGTGATCAATTTTTTTTTAAATAAATAATTTTATCAAGAATTCTTTATAAATTTTAGTTTCGGTTTCGATTTTAGCTGAACGAACTCAAGCTGATGCACCAAAATCGTATGCATATATGTATATTTTTATTTTTGAAATCGCAACTTCATAATATATAAAAATCGATAAAAAAAAAGAAATCTACAAAAAATAAAATATTATACTTAAGAGTAAACGACTGTACTAAGCTGGGCGTCCTTGCTAGCTTAGATAAATACTTTTGCAGTTTTAACAAGAGTTACAATATCAGAGCATCTCTATTTACGCCATGAATACCAACATCAATATATTACATATGAATGAGTCCCCTGTGGAATTTCCACAGGTCCCGCTAGTTATTATTTGCATCTTGTTTTTTTTCTTTTTTTTTTTACAGCAAAGCAAATCAATTTAATAACCCACCAAATTTATATAATTAAAATAAAATTTAAACATTAATAAAAGGAAGGTACATAATAGTTAAGGAAGGCCAAACGACCTCTCCATGTTAATTGTTTTCTAAATAGTAACATTATTACTTAGAAATTCGTGCGTAACAATAAGGGGGGGCGTTGTGAGTATTTTGTTCTTACATCGTTTTCTCATTTTACCTACCAATCGTCGACTATTTTCAACTGTTTATGAAAACTTTCAAGTAGCATGTTGTATACTAACGACGAACTGATACAATTTGGCTTTGTTTAAAATAAAAATAAACCTTTCGTTGTCTTTCAACTTGTAATACACTACAAGGAAAAAATTCGAGAAAAAATATACTCGGAAATTATCCGGGGATTTATGTAATAATTTGAAAATTAACGAAAAAAAAAAAGAAAAAAAAGAAAACAAATCTCTAATAAAATACTATAAATATTAAAAGAATCGGAAATGTAGAACGGAATCGCTAATTGGATCGGAATTTGGAAAAATTTTGGAATCATCCTACCACTAATATACCAATGCCTCCGTTCAGTCTCGAAAGACAAAGGATACCCCCTGTAGGGGCAGCTTCGAATGTAATTGTGTGGCAAGGGTTCCGCAATTCCAACCATACCTCTTAATCGGTACTGCTGGAATCCAGTGGCAAGGAGAAGTCTAGGACGACTGGAAACAATGCCGAAATAAGCGGAGAACACATACAGCACCTGGAAGTTCTAAATGTCACCCATTTGTTACTGGCCAGGCTCATCGTTGCTTAGCTTCAGTGATCTAACAGGAACCGGTGTGTCAAACATGATTATGCCGCGCGTGTATATATATATATATATATATATATATATATATATATATATATATATATATATATATATATATATATATATATGATGAAAATAATGGAAATAGTATTCCGACAAAATAGAGAAAATAAAAAGGAACAAACCGTATTATGTGTTCATCAACGTTTCGTCTTTATTTCGAGACTTCCTCTGGATGAATGAGATTAAGAAACCAAAAAATATATCAGTATATTTTTGGTTTCTTAAGAAGTCTCGAAATAAAGACGAAACGTTGATGAACACATAATACGGTTTGTTCCTTTTTATTTTCTCTCTCTCTCTCTCTCTCTCTCTCTCTCTCTATATATATATATATATATATATATATATATATATATATATATATATATACTAATTGCATCGTCTTTACAGACGTTAGTCATCCCATATATATATCTATATGTCTATAAAAGCGAAAGTGTGTGTGTGTGTGTCTGTGTACATTTCCCTACGCAATAACTCTATCAATTTTTAGTCTACAGACTCGAAATTTGATATGCAGGGTACTGAGATTTGGGAAAATCGATGTGATCGGTTTTTGGCAAGAGATTCCTTGGACATGTGTTAAGGGGTCATAATAGGGGTCAAAGTTAAAAAAAATTGACCGTTTTTTTTCTTTTTTGCTCAGCATACACCTCACAACACCCAAGCAACGCCGGGCTGAAATGCTAGTATATATATATATATATATATATATATATATATATATATATATATATATATATATATATATATAAATAAATATATATATATATATATATATATATATATATATATATATATAGTGTATCAGAAAAGTGAGTACACCCCTCACATTTCTTCATGAGACAACACTGAAAAAAAAAATGATTTTTTAGACGTAATGAAAAGAAGTCTGTCTGCAGCATATATAACAGAGTTAATTTATTTTCCCTTCAAAATAACTCAAAATATAGCCAACAAAAGTGAGTACACCCCTTACAAAAAGTTGTCAATATTAACATACAACATGTCAACTCTCAATATTTTTTGCGACCACCATCATTATCCAAATCTGGGCATGGAGTTTACCAGAGCTTCATATGTAGCCACTGGAATGCTCTTTAACTCTTCAATTATGACATCGCAAAGCTGGCGGATATTTGAGACTTTGCGCACCTCTACCTTCTGCTTGAGGATGCCCCAAAGATGTTCTATTGGGTTCAAGTCTGAAGACATGTCAGTCAAAGCCTATAGATTAATGGAACCATGTCCTATGGTCTAATGAGACGAAATTTAATTTGTTTGGTTCTGATGGCCTTAAGCATGTTTGGCGCCGACCAGGTGAGGATTACAAAGATAAGTCCAAGTAACCTACATCTCAAATTTCAAGTGTTTAAATGAAAAATTCGTGGAGGAGTTTGGTAGAATTTTCAAAGGTGAGATCGTTGCGATCTCTACCAAATTACTCAGCCAATTTTTGGTCTAAACATTTGAAATTTTACATAAAGTATATTACGACATAGGGCAAGCTTTTTAATCATTTTTTTTGCCGAAAATTTGGCTACCAAGGGGGTCAAAGTTCAAAAGATTTTACCTTTGCGGCCACTAGAAAACTATTCAGCAAATTTTGAGCCTAAACATTTGAAACTTTACATAAAGGGTATTCAGACATGCAGAAAGCAATCAGTTTTTGGGCGAAAATTTTGCTGCCAAGACGTCAAAGTTGAAAGAGTTGACCTTTGCAGACTCTACAAAACTACACAGTTTAATTAAGCTAAAACCATCGTGTTAAAAATGAAAATGTTTTTACACAGGTCGATTGTATTTTTCTGGAATCAATTTATTTATCTTCCTTTTTCTGTATTTTCTTTACTTACCATAAGTGCCATTCCGAATATGCACCCATGTTATTTATCCCCACTCCCACGACAGGAATATGTGACACAAGGGTCGGAAAGTGGAATTCATAAGCCAACGACCTCAAGGAGGAGGGGGATTCTGGCTTGCAAAAAAATGCTCAAGCAGCCCCATCGGCACTCTGTAGTAGAGGCGCCTCAGGCGATTACCAATAACCTAATCTCTTCTCAAAACAGAGAAAGCGAAGTCAGGGAGGGGGACCTCCTAGAATTGCACAGGTCTAACACGATATC
>NC_136500.1:16884635-16894635 GCF_053919585.1 Euprymna scolopes
GAGGGAGATGGAGAGAGTTGGACGTCTGGGGAGATTTGTTGTCACTCAGCTTCCAGAGAACACTACAGGTTTCCAATCAGATCGTTTGTTGACTTGCGTGAAAGCTCCATGTGAGCCAGTAATAATAACTAATGACGATCTCGTTCATCACATTCCGGCTGATATTTGAGCTTGACGATGTATGCCCTGGAAAGTAACTTCTGATAATTATTTAGTTTTAAAATATGCAAACGAAAAAATAATTTTGGCCATTTTAAATGGTACCCCTCTTCTTTTATCGTAAATTGAACTTATTAATGAGAAAGAATTAAAATAAAATGGTGAGGTACATCCAGGCTTGAACAGGGGGACCATTTGATCTGTAGTCGAATGTTCTATCACTTACCTATATTTCCAGATGTCAATGATGAAGGAACTCTCTCACACACACAAAGCGACTTTATATATATATATATATATATATATATATATATATATATATATATATATATATACGTATATATACATATATATACATATATATCACATATATACATACGTATATATACATATATTATATATATACTTATATATATACACATACATACACACATATATATATATATATATTTTTTTTTAGTAAGATGCTTGATAATTTATAATTAAAATTAAAAATTAAAAATCGGTTTCATAAGGAGGAACAAAACAAAATCTCCTCATCAGCAAAGATATTGAGTGTTTTTTTAAAGACATCAAAAATAAACCTAGCATTTTTTTAAGTAAGCAGATGTATCTGGAAAATATGCATATATATATATATATATATATATATATATATATATATATATATATATATATATATATATATATATATACAAAAGTCTATGTAAATACAGATTTGGCCAAAATAGCGCAAGATCTAATCCCATTGGAATGCCTATGGTTTGACTTTCCTGTAAGAAATAATTCTAGGAGGACAAGTTTTAGGGTCATCATGAATACTGCCGGTGTTCTTTGTGCTTTTGCAGTCATTTGTACCGTTTTCTCATCACATTCCAATCTGCGGTTGATTTCTCGATTGGATAAGCTTAATGAGCTGGTGGCAATCACTAAGAGAATGTCGAGGCATATGGAGTAAATGTTACGTTGTATAATCTGGAACAACAACAATTACGGTTAGAGATGCTTTGTTGCCTAAAAAGTGGATATTTAAAGAAGATTTTAAGTTCATTTGTTGCTGCAGATTTTTTTTGCTTTCCCGATTTGAAGCTAAGTTTTTAAACGGACATGAACAGTAGGATTCTGCAGTTAAAAATCAAATATGAACAGGTAAAATTATAGAGGAATATAAAAGCGAAATAAATGAGATGTAGGTTGTTTAAACAGTTTCATCAAATTTAGCTTAAATTTGCTGGTTTTGATAAAAAGAAAAATGACAAGTGCGGACTTTTTTATTGGCGCCACTATATATATATTTATACAGAAAGAGAGAGAGAGAGAGAGAGAGAGAGAGAGAGAGAGAGAGAGAGAGAGAGAGAGAGAGAGAGAGAGATTCCGATGGCAACTTTATTTTTTTCGGGAATTTTGCTCATCAAACATAAAGACCAAAGACAATAAGGGAAATTACGAGACTGACATTTTATTCCATTTATAAGCCTATAAAATATATTGTATATAGATTTTTACTATTTGTTTCAACAGTGCTCAAAGCATGTGTAGAGCTAAGTAGTAGCAGCAGGAAATATGTATATATATATATGTATGCATATATATACATATATATGTATATATATATATATATATATATATATATATATATATATATATATATATATATATATATATATATATATATATATATATATCTTAATATGTAAGAGGAAAAGAAAAAGTTCAATTCCACAAAAGGAGACTTATCCGGATAATGCCAACTCAACAACTATTATTGGAATTTATACAATAAGACAACAAGAGTATGAAATGAAGACACAAAACTATACATATGGTAGATACATAATGGATCATTTATTGAATAATAGAATACAGGCAATATCGGTAGTTTCGGGTAATTTCCATCACAAGAGTCTCCGTTGAAAAAATACAGTTTTTTTGCCATCCAAATTAGAAGGAATAAAGAATTCACCGGACCAACGCATCTACCCAAGACCACCCTAACAAAACATTTGGAGAAATATGGAACTTTAACAGACAGCTATAAGCTATGCTTCCTGTATCTCTTGGAGATTAGAACTACTACATTAAGTAGTTACGACGATTGGATGGACCTATCCCTCGTGTTCATAAACGAGAAAGTATGTATTCAATTTTCTAGACCTTGCTTGTTCATAAAAACATAAATTTGATGGCCTTTATAATCGAACTTCAAGAAATTTAAAGTTTTAAGTTGGACACTTGAAACTATCCTTCCCAGTGAAGCAATCCTTTAATTTAACTTAAACCCAATGGCTTTTTGTTCACCGAACTCTTACGCTTTCCTGGCTTATTCTACATCTATTTTTTTAAATCTGTGTTTGTATATATGTATATATGTATGTATATATATATATATATATATATATATATATATATATATATATGTATATATATATATATATATATATTCTTATATTTTACTTTATTTTTTACGGAACTACTTAACCCTCACTCCTCAACCCCATTTCCTGCTACTCTGACCCCCCACTTGTCTGTATCCCTTTCTTTTACGCACCTCTAATAATTATTATTAACAGTATTTTCATTATTATTATTAGTAGTAGTAATAGTGGTGGTATGGTGGAAATAGTGGTAGTAGTATTGTTACTACTATCTTTATTATTATCATTATTATTACTCTCTTGTTTTTACCGCTATCACTATTATTATTGTTTTATCATTATTATTATTATTATTATAATCATCATTATAATTGCTGTTATTATTATTATCTCCGTTATTATCCCCGTCATTGCTACCATGACTTCTACAATTATCTTCATTTTCACTGTTATTAACATTAACTTTGAATTTACTTTTATCACAACTATTGGTAATATCATTTTTAATGTTTGTTTTTAATGTTTATCTTTAATTTTGTCTTTATCTTTATTTTTATCTTCTATTTTATTTTCATCTTTATTATTACTACTATTATTATAATTTTCATTACTATTATCTTTCGTACTATTATAATTACCCTACTATTATTTGCTATAGTTTTACCACTCTTATAAGTAGTAATGGTTTCCTTACTCCTCCACCTTGCCATCTATATGTATCCTTAACCTTTTGCATCAAGTTATAACGCACTCATAGTCATTGCTATCCTAATCTCCGACCGCCCCCTTACAACCATACTCCCTATATCATAACAGAAGAAACTTATAAAGATATTGCCGCATATTACCTTTCAGTTTTACAACCTTGCATACCCCCCCCCCAATTATAAGCGATTTTATAGCCGCCATTTGCCGTTTAGGTGGCACCAATCAAAATTACCACTCCATAGAAAATAGACACCCCATAAACCGTTAAAATAAATTACCACGCAGCAACAATACACCTCCAATTTAACTCTATATATATTACCACGCAGCAACAATACACCTCCAATTTAACTCTATATATATATATATATATAAAGGGTGAGCAAAAAAAACAAAAACAAAAACAAAAAAAAACGGGCCCCAACTCTAATTAAGCCCCGTTTCTTAGTGTTTTGTCCGAATGAAATGAAACTTTGGTCATAACTAGTTTATTATATTTAAAACATCACATCAAAACACTAGGTTTTTTGGCCTTTTTTTCTCCGTTCTACAGCATATGTTCTAGATGGCCTCCATTTAGCTTTTTTTTTTTGGTCATCCTGTATATATATTTATATATATATATATATATATATATATATATATATATATATATATATATATATATATATATATATATATATATATGTGTGTGTGTGTGTGTGTGTGTGTGTGTGTGTGTGTGTGTGTGTGTGAGTATCAGATGTTTTTTTTTCTGGTTGCCATTTTCGATTGAGTTTTTCGTGTTTTCGACTTAAAGTTCTTCTCATTTTTCTTAACTACTTTTTATTTTATTCTTTTTTTTTTTTGAATACTGGATCTGTTTTTTTTTTTTAAATTGATATCAGGCCGTCTTTGAAGAGCAATCAAATAAAGCAAATATATTTCATTACGGGTAGCGAAACGTGCGTATGACAGTCCAGAAAAAATATAGGATTTCGCCGAAATAAAAATAGAAAAAAAAATTATGATTGTGTATTGATTCTTGCCCTTGGTCATTTGGCATGCAACACACACACACACACACACACACACACACACACACACACACACACACACACACACACACACACACACACACACACACACACACATACGCACGTATGTTTTCGCGACCACTACCAGAAAAGTGAGTGATTGATGATACTGCCCAACATAACGGGGTTTTAAAATGTAAGAGATCGAAACACACGCTCTTTGCTTGTTACATTTAAGCGTTGAAAAGACTCATTCGATAAAAACTTGGTCTTTCTCTCCCTGCCTTATTTTCACCATTTCCTCTCACCAACTTACACCGTGACTCTGCAGCCCCTTTTCAATCCTAAATTCCATTTTTCCATTCCATTAGGTCCACGGAACAGCGGAAATTGTCTTTTTGCACATGCGTAATGCTTCAGTTATTAAGAGTCACGAAATGGTCGCCATTATGCGCTTTTTGGTTTCGCGTGAATATCTAACTCCTCTATCTTTCCATTTGTTTCGTTTCACTCTCGCTGTTTCTGTGTCACACTCTCTCTCGTCTTTCTATGCCACCTTTATGTAGTTTGACCAATGAGACATGATAACGATCTATGAGCACCAAGACGCCATCCGATCGGAACAATAGCGAGACAGATATCCTACGGTAGACACAACGCGTCACAATTGAGCTAATAATACCTATTTACTATGCCTCCCCACAGGACAGAGTTAGACACCAGGGTCGTTTTTTAACGTGGAGAAAAGGTACAAAAATAAAAATTGTCTCAGTCGTGAAGGATTTCTCCTCCACCGAAAGAGAACAAGAAATGGAAGTGCATCATCTGAAGAACAGATACTACACTTTGATCTTGTCCCGAAGGCCAAGTTGTAATAGTTAGACGAAAAAGAGCCACAACACAGAGTTTAATGGCGACGAAAGGAAAAGGAACTGTAAATTTATTATGGCTGAAATTTTGGTTTCCATTTTTCTTCGTTCTCATTTCTTTCTTTCTTTTTTCTTTCTTTCTTTCTTATTCTGTCAAACTGCCTTTTAGAACGCTTTTCTCCTATTTTCATTTTGATAATGTAGAAATACACGTCACAATATATATATATGTGTGTGTGTGTATGTATATATATATTAGTATATATATGTATGTATATGTATGTATATATGTATGTATATATATGTATGTGTATATATATGTGTATATATATGTATATATATGTATGTGTATGTATATATATATATGTATGCATATATATGTGTATATATATGTATATATACATATATGTATGTGTATATATATGTATATATATGTATATATATATATGTATACATATAAATATGTATATATATACATACATGCATATATATATATATATATATATATATATATATATATATATATATATATATATATATATATATATATATATATATATAATAGTGAGACACATCGGTAAAACACCATTTCCTGCGTCCATGATTGTGTGCCAATTAAAGCGGTAAATTCTTTTACCAATTGAGGATCAAATGAATTTAAAGTATCCTAGAAACGCGACGAATAAGATAACTCATTTTTGCCTCAACACAGATTTAAAATTATTTTAAGAGATATTCATAGTCGGCGTCCGGAAAATTCGTCCATAGAAAACTCGTCCGCGGAAGACGCGTTCATTTTTGCTAGGTAGAAAAACTGGGTCATTATTGAATAAATATCGATTGAGAACACATTTTATAACCTTGAAAGAGATATTGTCTTTAAAAGACATAATATTTTTAAAAAAATATTTAAAAAAATATTTTTTAAAAATATTTAAAAAAATATTAAAAAAAAAAAATTCTTTTACTCGTTTACTGGTGTGTTAAAGAGGATAAAATCGATTGTTCATTTCCGACCTATCTGTCTTTTTTAGTGGTTTAACTTATTTTAAAGCGTTTATTCAGCTAATGTCGAGTGTTACATGAAAACAAAAATATGTTGGTCATATCTTGGGAGACTTGATAATAGCTCAAAAATAAAAATTAAAGAAAATACTATATAGTTTTTTTTAAAGCCCCGCCCCTACTTAAATTATATTAAAAAAATATTAAAATTTATTTTATTTTTTGGGTGGGGGTGGGGGTCTCTTTTTAAAAGTATATCTCATTCAAAAGAAAACAGTAAACAAAAAAAAAATGAAATTAAAAATATTCTTAAATAACGGGGGCAGAGTTTTCGATAAAATTGATTAATAATTTTTTTTTATTGATTATTTTTTTCTTATGATTAAGAATACAAATAAAAACAAATAAGATGACTTTACGAGAGATTTTCAAAACACATCCTCTCTCTCGCCAAAAATGTTTCACTTTTCATTCATAGTTAATTATTAATTTATATTTCTAGTGTTTAGGCATTACATTTTCTTATTTATATCAATATTTTTGAAGTATTAAAAACATAATTAAAACAAAAGTCAGTGGGGGGTTCGATTCTACTCTGGAATTGTCCGGTAGTTTATGTTTTGTTTTTGTATTTTAATTCGATTATTTTTTTACTCATACCAAATGCACGTAAATAAATCCAATCCCGTTATTCAAAAATCTTTTTAATTTCATTTTTTGATTGTTTACTGTTCTGTTTTTGAGTGGCATAGAGTTTTTTTTTTAAGCCGCCCCTTCCTAAATTATATTTAGAAAATGTAAAACAACAGTCAATAAGTATAAAAAAAAATATTACGGAATGTGTATTCTCCTTTTTGAACTGAATAAACGCTTTGAAATAAGCTAAACCACTAAAAGCTTAGCCAGTTAGGTAGAAAACGAACATATAGAAAAATAGATTATATCCTTAAAAAGAAGCAGTAAACAAGTCTCTTTTAAAAACAGTATCTCCAAGAACGGTCATAAATGTGTGTTCAATCAATATTTATTCAATAATGGTCCAATTTTCCAGCCTAGCAAAAATGGACGAGTCTTCCAGGGTGAATCTTCCGTGGACGAGTCTTCCTAAATTCGTCGACGAATGATCTCAGAATGTAATTTGGGAGATCGTTGATGGAAATCTAGAAGACGGACCCAGGATGGATCATTGAGGCACGTGAGCGTTAATACTGTGAGCTTAAAACTTCTGCCCCTTGACGATTACCTTAATAAGCCTATCAAAATGGAAAGGATGGGATGGTTGAGAGGACATTTCTAGATATTGCGATGTTGTAATTAATTTTCGTATGTTTTCTGATTTCGAGCGGGAACTAGTCGATGTATCTGCAAAATTCGCTTATATTCCTAATACTTTCGGATCCATCTAAACCCATCTTCACAGGTGGATATCGATGTGTATATATTTATAACTATTTTTGGTGGAAATCTCGTGACTCGTAATACTAAACATTTTCGCTCGTTTCCACTATTATTGAAAACACGCACGTAAAATGATTACCGAATTCTTAATAAAAAACGTTACTGGAAATTCTATAATATCTATCAATATATAAAGGTGACCTTGTCTGTGTGTGTGTGTGCGCGCGCGCACGCGCGGAAATGTCTTTACCCAACTACTCTATCAATTTTTGATCTACAGATTTGAAACTAGATCTATAGGGGATTCAGATCTGCGGAACAAATTTTATTATTTGTTTTCAGCCGGTAGAAATAGCTTCCAAGCGGTCAACATTGACAAAATTGGAATTTAGCATAAATCGACTAAACCTGTATCTTTTACGCATGCGCAAATATACATGTATCTTTAAATATGTACGTTTTTCAAGTTTTGATATGAACTTAGTTCAGATGGTAATATTTGTTTTGTTTTCGATTCTAGCTGATGCCACCCAAGTCATATATGTATTTAAAAAACTTGAAATTACTACTGCACACACTGGGTACAATATAAAAAATTAATAGCGTATTGGCTTTATAATAATAATAATAATAATAATAATAATAATAATAATAATGATAATAATAATAATTCTGATTTCGTTTATGAACGTCTCTCTGGAAAGGGATAGGATTCAGTTCCAGAGGATTTCTCTCAATCCCGGCTTCAAATCAAGAGCTTCAAAAATCAAGGGTACCTACAATAATAATAATAATAATAATAATAATAATAATAATAATAATAATAATAATAATAATAATAATAATAATAATAATAATAACAACAACAATGAATATAAAATCTACATAATTAAATATCATGTTTAAGCGTATTTTGCGACCGGGCAGTGACGGGCGGCCTGCTAGCGCGCGCGCACACACACACACACACACACACACACACACACACACACACACACATATATATACTACCAGAGAAGCACGGCGTTGTCCGGGATTGAATGAGTATCAATAAATGTCCTACCCTCTTATACATTTATTGTCATCGCAATCGATGGAATCGCAATTTTTTCTATCAGATCGATTGATTGCCAGTATTGGTAAGGACACCCACGCTGCATGCTGGGAGGAAGAAGAATCTACTGTTGATTTTATAAAATTTCTGTAAAAAATGCCTTCACTTAAAGTTTAAGATAAAAAAGTCAAGTATTATTTTCAATTGTACTCTAAACAGAAACATTCAATTCGAACGTCCCGACTGTTGATTTTATTTATTTTTACATACTCATTTGAATTAAAGTTAAGCGTACAAACGTCAAGTATCATTGTTCAATTGTGCTCGAAAACTAAACATTTATTTCAAACGCGCCCCTGTCTTACAAAAGAATCTACACTTGATTTTATAGGCTGGGCCTTTCTGCTTGTGCGGTGATAAAACTTTTACATGCACTTGTGATTATAGGTTGCATAAAAGTGTTAACTTTGAATTTTCTTCTTTAATCAGATTTTTCCGATTATCAATTACTGATTCTTATTAGAAAAATTTCTATACAATACCTATGTAAGAACACTACCAGACGCATCAAGTACTTTCGTGTGTGAAATTTAAAAAAAAAACAGCCCAGCCGTTTCCGAGTCCATAGGAAACTCTCTCTCTTTCACACACAAAGTTCCTTATATATATATATATATATATATATATATATATATATATATATATATATACTTTAATTTGAATGTATGCAGATTTCATATTTATTATTATAGAGTCAATTCTCTATTAATTAATATATTGTACCCAATATATAGTGGTAGCCGATCATAAAATATGCATAAATATAATATTTTGATTCATGCAGATTTTGTATTTATTATTATTAAGCCAATTTTTTATTGATTATTATAATGTACCCAATATATATATTAGTGGCCGCCAAGTTGAAAAATACGCTTTATTTGAATTCATGCAGATTTCATATATATTATTATGAACAATACTGTTTGTTATTATATTGTGCCCAATATATAGTAATGATTCAAAAGTAAAAAAAAAAATATAAAAGTGACTTAGGTGTAATCAGCTAGAATCGAAACTGAACATGTAGGTTGATGGCCTAATTTTTTACTGTCTGTCGTCCATAGGTATGTAAAAACTAAAAAGACCTAACATTGTTAAAGATATACATTTCTATTTGCGCATAACACGTTTAGTCGACTTATGCCTGCCAAGTTCCATTTTATTTTCGATTTTGACCCATTAGCAGCTATTTTTTACTAGTTAAAAAAAACAAATCAATTTTTTTCCATAGACTCAAATTTATCGTCTATATATCAAGTTTCAAGTCTGTAGACCAAAATTTGACAGTAGTTTCGTAATGACCGTTCCTCACACGTACAGACAGACAGACATACAGACAGACAAACAGTCAAA